>NW_025750394.1:0-19378 GCF_021184085.1 Oncorhynchus gorbuscha | reverse complement strand
AGCAGTATACTGTAGGTAGGGGTAAAGGATAGATAATAGACAGTAACAACAGTATACTGTAGGTAGGGGTAAAAGGATAGATAATAGACAGTAACAGCTAGTATACTGTAGGTAGGGGTAAAGGATATATAATAGACAGTAACAGCAGTATACTGTAGGTAGGGGTAAAGGATAGATAATAGACAGTAACAGCAGTATACTGTAGGTAGGGGTAGAGGATAGATAATAGACAGTAACAGCAGTATACTGTAGGTAGGGTAAAGGATATATAATAGACAGTAACAGCGGTATACTGTAGGTATGGGTAAAGGATAGATAATAGACAGTAACAGCAGTATACTGTAGGTAGGGGTAAAGGATAGATAATAGACAGTAACAGCAGTATACTGTAGGTAGGGGTAAAGTGACTAGACAACAGGATAGATAATAGACAGTAACAGCAGTATACTGTAGGTAGGGAGTGAAAGGATAGATAATAGACAGTAACAGCAGTATACTGTAGGTAGGGGTAAAGGATAGATAATAGACAGTAACATGCAGTATACTGTAGGTAGGGAGTAAAGGATATATAATGACAGTAACAGCAGTATACTGTAGGTAGGGGTAAAGGATAGATAATAGACAGTAACAGCAGTATACTGTAGGTAGGGGTAAAAGATAGATAATAGACAGTAACAGCAGTATACTGTAGGTAGGGGTAAAGGAAATATAATAGACAGTAACATCAGTATACTGTAGGTAGGGGTAAAGGATAGATAATAGACAGTAACAGCAGTATACTGTAGGTAGAGGTAAAGGATAGACAATAGACAACCTACACTCGATCCTGCGTCACCTGGGTGGGTTGATTCACTGTTGTGGTCGGCCTGTCTGGGTTTCCTCCCCCCTTGGGTTGTACCGTGTCGGAGATCTTTGTGGGCTATACTCGGCCTTGTCTCAGGATGGTAAGTTGGTGGTTGAAGATTTCCCTCTAGTGGTGTGGGGGCTGTGCTTTGGCAAAGTGGGTGGGGTTATATCCTTCCTGTTTGGCCCTGTCCGGGGGTGTCCTCGGATGGGGCCACAGTGGCCTGACCCCTCCTGTCTCAGCCTCAGTATTTATGCTGCAGTAGTTTATGTAATCGGGGGGCTAGGGTCAGTTTGTTTATCTGGAGTGCTTCTCCTGTCTATTCAGGTGTCCTGTGTAAATCTAAGTGTGCGTTCTCTAATTCTCTCCTTCTCTCTTTCTTTCTCTCTCTCGGAGGACCTGAGCCCTAGGACCATGCCCCAGGACTACCTGACATGATGACTCCTTGCTGTCCCCAGTCCACCTGGCCATGCTGCTGCTCAGTTTCAACTGGCCTGGGCCCCTAGGACCATGTCCCAGGACTACCTGACATGAGGACTCCTTGCTGTCCCCAGTCCACCTGGCCATGCTCCTGCTCCAGTTTCAACTGTTCTGCCTTACTATTATTCAACCATGCTGGTCATTTATGAACATTTGAACATCTTGGCCACGTTCTGTTATAATCTCCACCCGGCACAGCCAGAGAGGACTGGCCACCCCACATATGCTCTCTCTAATTCTCTCTTTCTTTCTCTCTCTCGGAGGACCTGAGCCCTAGGACCGTGCCCCAGGACTACCTGACATGATGGCTCCTTGCTGTCCCCAGTCCACCTGACTGTGCTACTGCTCCAGTTTCAACTGTTCTGCCTTATTATTATTTGACCATGCTGGTCATTTATGAACATTTGAACATCTTGGTCATGTTCTGTTATAATCTCTACCCGGCACAGCCAGAAGAGGACTGGCCACCCCACATAGCCCGGTTCCTCTCTAGGTTTTCTTCCTAGGTTTTGGCCTTTCTAGGGAGTTTTCTAGCCACCGTGCTTTTACACCTGCATTGTTTGCTGTTTGGGGTTTTAGGCTGGGTTTCTGTACAGCACTTTGAGATATCAGCTGATGTACGAAGGGCTATATAAATAAATTTGATTTGATTTGATTTGATCCCTCCGATGTCAACAATTACAGACCAGTATCCCTTCTTTCTTTTCTCTCCAAAACTCTTGAACGTGCCGTCCTTGGCCAGCTCTCCCGCTATCTCTCTCTGAATGACCTTCTTGATCCAAATCAGTCAGGTTTCAAGACTAGTCATTCAACTGAGACTGCTCTCCTCTGTATCACGGAGGCGCTCCGCACTGCTAAAGCTAACTCTCTCTCTCTGCTCTCATCCTTCTAGACCTATCGGCTGCCTTCGATACTGTGAACCATCAGATCCTCTCTCCACCCTCTCCCGAGTTGGGCATCTCCGGCGCGGCCCACGCTTTGGTTCGTCCTACCTGACAGGTCGCTCCTACCAGGTGGCGTGGCGAGAATCTGTCTCCTCACCACGCGCTCTCACCACTGGTGTCCCCCAGGGCTCTGTTCTAGGCCCTCTCCTATTCTCTTATACACCAAGTCACTTGGCTCTGTCATAACCTCACATGGTCTCTCCTATCATTGCTATGCAGACGACACACAATTAATCTTCTCCTTTCCCCCTTCTGACCAGGTGGCGAATCGCATCTCTGCATGTCTGGCAGAAATATCAGTGTGGATGACGGATCACCACCTCAAGCTGAACCTCGGCAAGACGGAGCTGCTCTTCCTCCCGGGAAGGACTGCCCGTTCCATGATCTAGCCATCACGGTTGACAACTCCATTGTGTCCTCCTCCCAAAGCGCTAAGAACCTTGGCGTGATCCTGGACAACACCCTGTCGTTTCTCCACCAACATCAAGGCGGTGGCCCGTTCCTGTAGGTTCATGCTCTACAACATCCATGAAGTCGACCCTGCCTCACACAGGAAGCGGCGCAGGTCCTAATCCAGGCACTTGTCATCTCCCGTCTGGATTACTGCAACTCGCTGTTGGCTGGGCTCCCTGCCTATGCCATTAAACCCCTTCAACTCATCCAGAACGCCGCAGCCCGTCTGGTGTTCAACCTTCCCAAGTTCTCTCACGTCACCCCGCTCCTCCGTTCTCTCCACTGGCTTCCAGTTGAAGCTACATCCGCTACAAGACCATGGTGCTTGCCTCGGAGCTGTGAAGGGAACGGCACCTCAGCTGCCTCCAGGCTCTGATCCCGGCCCTACACCCAAACAAGGGCACTCGTTCATCCACCTCTGGCCTGCTCGCCTCCTACCACTGAGAGTACAGCTCCGCTCAGCCAGTCAAAACTGTTCGCTGCTCTGGCCCCCAATAGTGGAACAAGCTCCCTCACGACGCCAGGACAGCGGAGTCAATCACCACCCCTTCCGGAGACACCTGAAACCCCACCTCTTTAAGGAATACCTAGGATAGGATAGTAATCACTCTCCCACCCCCCTTTAAGATTTAGATGCACTATTGTAAAGTGACTGTTTCCTGGATGTCATAAGGTGAATGCACCAATTTGTAAGTCGCTCTGGATAAGAGCGTCTGCTAAATGACTTAAATGTAAATGTAATGTAAATGTACAGTAACAGCAGTATACTGTAGGTAGGGGTAAAGAATAGATAATAGACAGTAACAGCAGTATACTGTAGGTAGAGGTAAAGGATAGATAATAGACAGTAACAGCAGTATACTGTAGGTAGGGGTAAAGGATAGATAATAGACAGTAACAGCAGTATACTGTAGGTAGGGGTAAATGATAGATAATAGACAGTAACAGCAGTATACTGTAGGTAGGGGTAAATGATAGATAATAGACAGTAACAGCAGTATACTGTAGGTAGGGGTAAAGGATAGATAATAGACAGTAACAGCAGCATGCTGTAGGTAGGGGTAAAGGATAGATAATAGACAGTAACAGCAGCATGCTGTAGGTAGGGGTAAAGTGACTAGACAACAGGATAGATAATAGACAGTAACAGCAGTATTATATGGTGGGTATGAACGCGTGTGTGGCGTCAGTATGGATGTGTGTGTGAGTGTGTGTATCACAGGAGGTTGGTGGGACCTTAATTGGGGAGGACGGGCTCATGCTAATGGCTGGAGCAGAATCAGTACGAAAGTATAAACACAGGTGTTTGATGCCATTCAGTTATTATTATGAGCTGTCCTCCCCTCAGCAGCCTCCCCTAGTGTGAGTGTGTGTGTTGGGGTGTCAGTGTGAGTGTGTGTGTTGGGGTGTCAGTGTGAGTGTGTGTGAGTGTGTGTGTTGGGGTGTCAGTGTGAATGTGTGTGTTGGGGTGTCAGTGTGAATGTGTGTGTTGGGGTGTCAGTGTGAGTGTGTGTGAATGTGTGTGTTGGGGTGTCAGTGTGAATGTGTGTGTTGGGGTGTCAGTGTGAGTATGTGTGTTGGGGTGTCAGTGTGAGTGTGTGTGTTGGGGTGTCAGTGTGAGTATATGCGAGTGTGTGTGTTGAGGTGTCAATGTGAGTGTGTGTGAGTGTGTGTTGGGGTGTCAGTGTGAGTATGTGTGAGTGTGTGTGTTGGGGTGTCAGTGTGAGTATGTGTGTTGGGGTGTCAGTGTGAGTATGTGTGTTGGGGTGTGAGTGTGTGTGTTGTGTGTGTGTGTGTGTGTTGTGTGTGTGTGTGTGTGTGTGTGTGTGTGTGTGTGTGTGTGTGTGTGTGTGTGTGTGTGTGTGTGTGTGTGTGTGTGTGTGTGTGTGTGTGTGTGTTGGGGTTTCAGTGTGAGTATGTGTGAGTGTGTGTGTTGGGGTGTCAGTGTGATTATGTGTGAGTGTGTGTTGGGGTGTCAGTGTGAGTATGTGTGAGTGTGTGTGTTGAGGTGTCAGTGTGAGTATGTGTGAGTGTGTGTTGGGGTGTCATGTCAGTGTGAGTATGTGTGAGTGTGGGTAGAGTCCAGTATGTGTGTGTTGGGGTCAGTGTGAGTATGTGTGAGTGTGTGGGTAGAGTCCAGTATGTGTGTGTTGGGGTGTCATGTCAGTGTGAGTATGTGTGAGTGTGTGGGTAGAGTCCAGCATGTGTGTGTTGGGGTGTCAGTGTGAGTATGTGTGAGTGTGTGGGTAGAGTCCAGTATGTGTGTGTTGGGGTCAGTGTGAGTATGTGTGAGTGTGTGGGTAGAGTCCAGCATGTGTGTGTTGGGGTGTCAGTGTGAGTATGTGTGAGTGTGTGGGTAGAGTCCAGTATGTGTGTGTTGGGGTCAGTGTGAGTATGTTTGAGTGTGTGGGTAGAGTCCAGTATGTGTGTGTTGGGGTGTCAGTGTGAGTATGTGTGAGTGTGTGTGTTGGGGTGTCAGTGTGATTATGTGTGAGTGTGTGTTGGGGTGTCAGTGTGAGTATGTGTGAGTATGTGTGTTGGGGTGTCATGTCAGTGTGAGTATGTGTGAGTGTGTGGGTAGAGTCCAGTATGTGTGTGTTGGGGTGTCAGTGTGAGTATGTGTGAGTATGTGTGTTGGGGTGTCATGTCAGTGTGAGTATGTGTGAGTGTGTGGGTAGAGTCCAGTATGTGTGTGTTGGGGTGTCAGTGTGATTATGTGTGAGTATGTGTGTTGGGGTGTCAGTGTGAGTATGTGTGAGTATGTGTGTTGGGGTGTCATGTCAGTGTGAGTATGTGTGAGTGTGTGGGTAGAGTCCAGTATGTGTGTGTTGGGGTGTCAGTGTGAGTATGTGTGAGTGTGTGGGTAGAGTCCAGTATGTGTACAAAGTCAGTGCAAGAGAGTTAGTGCAAAAAATGATAGCCATTTGATTAACTATTTAGCAGTCTTGTTTAGCAGTGTTATGGCTTAGGGGTAGAAGCTGTTCAGGGCTCTGTTGGTTTCCAGACTTGGTGCACTGGTACTGCCTTCCGTGCGGTGGTAGAGAGAACAGTCTATGGTTTGGGTGGCTGGAGTCTTACATTTTTTGGGCCATTCCTCTGACACCGCCTGGTATAGAGGTCTTTGAGGGACCATGCCAAAATCTTTTCAGCATCCTGAGGGGGAAGAGACACTGTTGTGCCCCCTTTACAACTGTGTGGGTTCATGTGGACCATGTTAATTCCTTAGTGATGTGGACACAAGGAACTTGAAGCTTTCGACTTGCTCCACTACAGCCCATTCGATGTTGATGGGGGGCGTTCTAGATCCTCCATTTCCTGTGGTCCGCGATCAGCTCCTTTGTCTTGCTGCCATTGAGGGAGAGATTGTTGTCCTGGCAGTCTCTGACCTCCTCCATGTAGTCCGGCACAGCGGAAGTGTCATAATACCCATAAAACCTAGCGTTAAAACCCAGTAATGGTTCCAATCCTTTTTTCCCCATTATTTTTATTTTTATTTCACCTTTATTTAACCAGGTAGGCTAGTTGAGAACAAGTTCTCATTTACAACTGCGATCTGGCCAAGAATAAAACAAAGCAGTTCTACACAAACAACAATACAGAGTTATATATGGAGTAAACAAACATACAGTCGATAACACAATAGAAAAAAAAGAAAGTCTACATACAGTGTGTGCAAATGGAGTGAGGAGGGAAGGCAATACATAGGCCACAATAGCGAAGTAATTACAATTTAGCAGATTAACACTGGAGTGATAGATGAGCAGATGATGATATGCAAGTAGAAATACTGGTGTGCAAAATAACAATATGGGGATGAGGTAGGTAGATTGGGTGGGCTATTTACAGATGGACTATGTACAGTAAAGTTAGTGAGGAAATGTAAGTCTCCAGCAGAGATCTGGAGTCAATGGCAGCAGAGAACTGGAGTCAATGGCAGCAGAGAACTGGAGTCAATGGCAGCAGAGAACTGGAGTCAATGGCAGCAGAGAACTGGAGTCAATGGCAGCAGAGAACTGGAGTCAATGGCAGCAGAGAACTGGAGTCAATGGCAGCAGAGAACTGGAGTCACTGGCAGCAGAGAACTGGAAGGAAAGGCGACCAAAGCAGCTTTGGAGATGACCAGTGAGATATACTTGCTGGAGCGCGTGCTACAGGTGGGGGATTTGAACTTGAACCTGTCCACCACTCTAACCACTAGGCTACCCTGCCACCCGGATAATGAAGATGAGGGTATAAAGGCATTCAAAATGTCTACGGGGATGGATATGCAGGAGTCAGGGCTTTGGGTCGTGGGGTCTGGGATCCTGGGTGCCTCACCGGACGGTCTGGTGGGAACCACAGCAGTGCTGGAGTTTAAGTGTCTGTATGGTGCAAGGCGACCTTACCATTGAACCATTGCAGAGGCACTTAAGTCGAAGGACTTCTATATCCAGGAGGAGGAGACCAGGTCCAAAGGCAGGTGTACATCACTGGAAGGAGACTCTTGCTTCTTCGTCGTGTGGACCACCAAAGCCTCCATCACATTTTTGTGTGTGTGTGTGTGGGGGGGCACTGAATCAGCATTCTCATCGGTACTCCTGTCAGTACCTGTTCACACACACACACACACACACACACACACACACACACACACACACACACACACACACACACACACACACACACACACACACACACACACACACACACACACACACACTAGACACAGAATAGGTTATATTACATACAAATTTAAATTATTTACCCTTTGTTGTGTGTGGATCTTCCTTTCTGGTAAATGCCAGATGAGAGAGTACATCACTTCCAGCAGATCTCATTGTTGAGGGTGTTATTGATCATGCACTGCTTCGTGAGGAGCCTGATGTGTTCCACATGTCACACCTCACGTCTAAAACATGGGGATTGAAAGGGGAACGTCAAGTCAAAATTGATTGGGGGGGGGATCATCTGAAAGGGACTGATACGCAGGGGACGAAGCAGTGGTGATGAGAGCAGTGGTAGGCGATTTATGATTTGAAGAGAATAACCGGGATGATGCTACTTAAATTCTCTGTCTTAGATACAGTACTCAACCGTAGCATCGGATCGCTAGAGATCGTTTGTCTTCTTCAACCTCGTGTTGCGTTCCTGGGGTCGGGACTATATCATAGACCTCGCTGCAGCTGTGGTCCGTTTTAGTCTGATATGCTTTTTTAACTCAATCTTTTATACCCTGGGTAAAACACTCTCTGGGGGCGTGGCTAGTTACGAGGCAAGGCATCATAATTAAATCAAATCAAATCAAATTTATTTATATAGCCCTTCGTGACATCAGCTGATATCTCAAAGTGCTGTACAGAAACTCAGCCTAAAACCCCAAACAGCAAACAATGCAGGTGTAAAAGCACCGCAGCCCGTCTGGTGTTCAACCTTCCCAAGTTACTATGATCTCAAGTTAGGAACTAAAATCACAATCCTATAATCAATCACAAAAAAATATCCTTGATATTTTCTACACAACGAAAGAATATAAACCTATACACTGTGTAAATGCTTTCAAGTTACAATGTTTGAATTATAATGTCTTTACAACTATTTTAATGGCATCACAAAAATATATTTTTCATATTCCATCTCTCATCATCCCCAACATTTGGATGTTGAAATATATTGTCACAGTGTCCATTGTTTGATGTTGAAGTTTTGGGCACAACATCTTCTGTAAAAAAACAGAACATTCCATTCACCCAAACTAGACACCAGGGAAGGAGTCGGTCTGCTGCATTACTGTTTACGATCGACGTGAGGTGTCATAAAACCCCACATTAATCCCCCCCCACGGTGAGTGGGCTCTATTGAACGCTGGTCCACTGTAACCTGATCCTTGGATCCACACATGAGAGTCATGACACTTAACAGTTTACAGCCAATGTAAAAAAAAAAAAAATGTACCGAGTTAATAAAGTAGTCTCTTTTTGCTTTCTTTGAGGAAGGACGCTACAAAATGCAGTGGAGGAGGGACAGCCAGCAAAAATACAGAGTGTAGGGTTAGTAAGCTTCTTTGTTGCGCCGTGATTGGCTCAGTGTTCTGTCACCACGGGGACACTATGTCACTGCACCCACAGAGAGCTACGAGGTTCAAGCCGCCTTGCTTTTTCCACCACTGGGTGCTGCCAGATTTACATTAGAAGTGCCCATCCAAGAATTGTTTAGTGTAGTGTAGTGTAGTAGTGTAGTGTAGTGTAGTGTAGTGTTGTATTGTGTAGTGTAGTGTAGTGTAGTGTAGTGTAGTGTAGTGTAGTGTAGTGTTGTGTTGTAGTGTAGTGTAGTGTAGTGTAGTGGTGTAGTGTAGTGTAGTGTAGTGTAGTGTTGTGTAGTAGTGTAGTGGTGTAGTGTAGTGTAGTGTAGTGTTGTATTGTGTTGTTTAGTGTTGTGTAGTGTAGTGTAGTGTAGTGTAGTGTAGTGTAGTGTAGTGTAGTGTAGTAGTGTAGTGTAGTGTAGTGTAGTGTAGTGGTGTAGTGTAGTGTTGTGTAGTGTAGTGTAGTGTTGTAGTGTTGTGTTGTTTAGTGTTGTGTTGTGTAGTGTTAAGTAGTGTTGTGTAGTGTAGTGTAGTGTAGTGTAGTGTAGTGTTGTGTTGTGGTGTTGTGTTGTGTTGTTTAGTGTTGTGTAGTGTTGTGTTGTGTAGTGTTGTGTTGTGTAGTGGCTTTGCTAGCATGCATATAAATAAATAATGTGAGTTTGCCCTACCAAGATTTACATACTGAACATAATGAATTTTGGCACTGGCCAGCAGACCACAATTTCTATATTATGCAGGTCCTAAATCTGTGGCATGCGATGTTTGTAAAGGCAAAATTGCATTGCTGTGTCAAGAAGATAGCCCTCTATGGTAAAATACCAAGTCCATATTATGTCAAGAACAGCACAAATAAACAAAGAGAAACAAGAGTCCATCATAGTCACCCCCAAAGCCAAATCCTCCTTTGGCCGCTTTTCCTTCCAGTTCTCTGCTGCCAATGACCGGAATGAATTGCAAAAATCACTGAAGCAGCTTTCTGAGCAGCTTAGAGATCACTGCACCTGTACATAGCCCATCTGTAAATAGCCCATCCAATTACCTCATCCCATACTGTATTTATTTATCTTGTTCCTTTGCACCCCTGTATCTCTACTTCACATTCATCTTCTGCACATCAATCACTAGTGTCTAATTGGTATATTGTAATTACTTCAATTAATCGCGGGCCTATTTATGGCCTTACCTCCCTTTTCTTACCTCATTTGCACACCGTATATAGATTTTCTTCAACTGTGTTATTGACTGTATGATTGTTTACTACATGTGTAACTCTGTGTTGTTGTATGTGTCGAACTGCTTTGCTTTATCTGGCTGTAGGTCACAGTTGTAAATGAGAGGTATGTTCTCAACTTGCCTACCTGGTTAAATAAAGGTGAAATTAAATCAAATAAAAATTACTTTAAGACATGAAGGTCAGTCAATAAGGAACATTTCAATGGGGAGATGTTATAGATGAATGTATGAAATGGAACAGAACTGCAATAGCACAATAGGTAAGGACTGTAAATAACCAGGTTTTAGATAATACTACAATTATAACAGCAGAGCACGTAAACATCTTACGTAATACCATATAATGAGTCTAAGGAAAAGGGCAAAACTAAAAAGCAAGAATTACACAAATGGTATTAATGACCAATACTAATAACTAATAATAATAATAACATATAACATTGCAATAGCTACGTAGTGATATATAAAAGACAAGCTAAACAACAACTTAATCTGTGTTCACACATCCCATGTACATACTGTATGTCCACCCACACTCACAGACTAGAATAACACCGTTCAGGTACAGCAATATTATTTTATTTAACTAGGCAAGTCAATTAACCTTTCTGTGAAGGGGGTTCCGCTAGCGGAACACCTGGCCTACAGCCAGTGAAATTGCAGGGCGCCAAATTCAAACAACAAAAATCTCATAATTAAAATTCCTCAAACATACAAGTATTATACACCATTTTAAAGATAAAGGCTTTACGGCGAAAGCACACCATGCAATTATGTTAGGACAGCGCCTAGCCACAAAAACCATACAGACATTTTCCAGCCAAGGAGAGGTATCACAAAAGTCAGAAATAGCGCTAAAATTAATCACTAACCTTTGATGATCTTCATCTGGTGGCACTCCCAGGACTCCATGTTACACAATAAATGTTTGTTTTGTTCGATAATAAAAAACCTCATTTGAAATTGGCGTGTTGTGTTCAGAAATGCATTGTCTCAAACAAACATCCGGTGAAATTGCAGAGAGCCACGTCAAATTACAGAAATACTCATCATAAAATTTTATGAAAGATACAAGTGTTATACATAGGATTAAAGATAAACTTCTTGTTAATCCAGCCGCTGTGTTCGATTTCAAAAAGGCTTTACAGCGAAAGCACACCATGTGATTATGTTAGGTCAGCACCTAGCCACAGAAAATCATACAGACATTTTCCAGACAAGGAGAGGTGTCACAAAAGTCAGAAATAGCGTTCAAATGAATCACTTACCTTTGACGATCTTCATCTGATGGCACTCCCAGGTCTCCATGTTAGACAATAAATGTTTGTTTTGTTCGAAAAAGTTAATGTCCAAATACATCTTTATGTCCAAATACCTCCTTTTTGTTTGTGCGTTTAGTCCGGTAATCCAAATGCACAAGCGCGGGCACAAAAGTCCAGACGAAAAGTCAAAAAAGTTCCATTAAAGTTCGTAGAAACATGTCAAATGATGTTTCGAATCAATCCTTAGGGTGTTTTTATCATAAATATTCAATACTGCTTCAACCTGACAATACTGTTTTCATTAGTAAGGAAAGGGAATGGAGCTCGCGCTCACAGCCACATGCGATAAACAACTCATGGCTTTCAGCTGAGCCACTTGCTTGAGAGGTCTTATTCTCTCCCTTTTCACAATAGAAGCCTGAAACAACTTCTAAAGACTGTTGACATCTACTGGAAGTCTTAGGAAGTGCAATCTGACCCCACAGACACTGGATATTTGATAGGCATTCACTTGAAAACTATTAACCTCAGAATTCCCACTTCCTGGTTGGATATTTCTCGGGTTTTCGCCTGCCATATGAGTTATGTTATACTCACAGACATTATGTTAACAGTTTTGGAAACTTTAGAGTGTTTTCTATCCAAATCCGTTAATTATATGCATATTCTAGCTTCTGGGCCTGAGTAACAGGCAGTTTACTCTGGGCACGCTTTTCATCCAAACTTCCCAATGCTGCCCCTATCCCAAAGAGGTTTTAAGAACAAATTATTATTTACAATGACGGCCAACCCGGGTCAAACCATAACGACGCTGGGCCAAATGTGCGCCACCCTATGGAACAACCCAATCGCGGCCGGTTGTGATACAGTCGGCAATCTAACCAGAATCTGTAGTGACGCCTCGAGCACTGAGATGCAGTGCCTTAGACTGCTGCGCCACTCGGGAGCCCATATTTACTCCCTTGGAGAGTGTGGGGCAGACTGGCTAGCCAATCAGGACCTGGAGAGACTGCACGGCTAGAACGTGCACGTCAATCAATCAAATGTATTTATAAAGCCAGTCTTACATCAGCTGATGTCACAAAGTGCTGTATAGAAACACAGCCTAAAACCCTAAGAAAGCCCGGTAGCTAGGTAAAACTTCCTAGAAAGGCCTGATCCTAGGAAAAAACCTAGAGAGGAACCAGGCTATGAGGGGTGGCCAGTCCTCTTCTGGCTGTGCCGGGTGGAAATTATAACAGAACATGGCCAAGATGTTCAAATGTTCATAGATTACCAGCAGGGTCAAATAATAATAACCATAGTGGTTGTCGAGGGTGCAACAGGTCAGCACCTCAGGAGTAAATGTCAGTTGGCTTTTCATAGCCGATCATTAAGTATCTCTACCGCTCCTGTTGTCTCTAGGGAGTTGAAAACAGCAGGTCTGTGACAGGTAGCATGTCCGGTGAACAGGTCAGGGTTCCATAGCCACAGGCAGACCGGTTGAAACTGGAACAGCAGCACGACCAGGTGGACTGGGGACAGCAAGGAGTCATCAGGCCAGGTAGTCCTGAGGCATGGTCCTAGGTCTCAGGTCCTCCGAGAGAGAGAGAGAGAGAGAGAGAGAGAGAGAGAGAGAGAGAGAGAGAGAATACTTGAATTCACACAGGACACCGGATAAGACAGGAGAAATACTCCAGATATAAGACTGACCCTAGCCCCCCGACACAAACTACTGTAGCATCAATACTGGAGGCTGAGACAGGAGGGGTCGGGAGATACTGTGGCCCTGTCTGATGAATCCTGCACTATTGTAAAGTGACTGTTCTACTGGATGTCATAAGGTGAATGCACCAATTTGTAAGTCGCTCTGGATAAGAGCGTCTGCTAAATGACTTAAATGTAAAGTGTAATGAATCCCCGTTCAGGGACAAACAGGCAGGATATAACCCCACCCACTTTGCCAAAGCACAGCCCCACACCACTAGAGGGATATCTTCAACCACCAACTTACCATCCTGAGACAAGGCCGAGTATAGCCCACAAAGATCTCCGCCATGGCACAACCCAAGGGAGTGCCAACCTGGACAAGAAGATCACGTCAGTGACTCAACCCACTCAAGTGACGCAACCCTCCTTGGGACGGCTGTCATGCAGGTGAAGGAGGACCCAAACGCGACTTAACAGAAACAGAGTTTATTAATGCTCAAAACCGAATAACTGAAATCCTCTAGATAGTAGAGGGGAAAACAACTGGAGAAGCGGCCACAGACTGCAGGTCGCTTCGGGTAGGCGCAGGCCGTAGTCAACTGAGACACCTGCTCACACGCAGCGTCTGAAGAAGGCACAAAACACGACAGGACAGGGTGATACACAATCACGGCAAAAACACGACAGGACAGGGCGAAACGCAATTACAGCATGGAATACAAAACAAGGAACCGACGGAACAGGAACGGATCACAAAGGAATAAATAGGGAGTCTAATCAGGGGAAAGGATCGGGAACAGGTGTGGGAAGGCTAAATGATGATTAGGGGAATAGGAACAGCTGGGAGCAGGAACGGAACGACAGAGAGAAGAGAGAGCGAGAGAGTGAAAGGGGAGGGGGAGAGAGAGGGATAGAACCAAACAAGACCAGCAGAGTGGAAACACAGCATGTGATACAGGGACAAGACATGACAATAAATGACAAACATGACAGTACCCCTCATTTCTCACCGAGCGCCTCCTGGCGACTCGAGGAGGAACTTGGCGGCAACGGAGGAAATCATCGAAGAGCCGAACGTCCAGCGCACGGCCCCGAGACGGAACCCAATCCCTCTCCTCAGGACCGTAACCCTCCCAATCCACTAGGTATTGGTGACCCCGTCCCCGAGAACGCATGTCCATACCTTTATGTACCTTGTAAATAGGTGCGCTCGACAAGGGACGGGAGGGGGGAGGGAAGACGAACGGGGGTGCGAAGAAAGGGCTTAACACAGGAGACATGGGAAGACAGGGATGGACGCGACGAAGATGTCGCGGAAGAAGAAGTCGCACAGCGACAGGATTGGACGACCTGGGAGACACGGAACGGACCAATGAACCGCGGAGTCAACTTACGAGAAGCTGTCGTAAGAGGAAGGTTGCGAGTGGAAAGCCACACTCTCTGGCCGCAACAATACCTTGACTCTTAATCCTGCGTTTATTGGCGGCTCACCGTCTGTGCCCTGTAACGGCAAAGTGCAGACCTCACCCTCCTCCAGGTGCGCTCACAACGTTGGACAAACGCTTGAGCGGAGGGAACGCTGGACTCGGCAAGCTGGGATGAGAACAGAGGAGGCTGGTAACCCAGACTACTCTGAAACGGAGATAACCCGGTAGCAGACGAAGGAAGCGACCAGATGAGCGTATTCTGCCCAGGGGAGCTGTTCTGCCCAAGACGCAGGGTTCCTGGAAAGGCTGCGTAGTATGCGCATCAATCGTCTGATTGGCCCCTCTCTGCTTGACCGTTAGACTGGGGATGAAACCCGGAAGAGAGAGACTGACGGACGCACCAATCAAACGACAGAACTCCCTCCAAAACTGTGACGTGAATTATGGACCCCTGTCTGAAACGGGCGTCTAACGGGAGGCCATGAATTCTGGATCACATTCCTCAATAATGATTTGTGCCGTCTCCTTAGCGGAAGGAAGTTTAGCGAGGGGAATGAAATGTGCCGCCTTAGAGAACCTATCGACAACCGTCAGAATCACAGTCTTCCCCGCAGACAAAGGCAGACCGGGTAATGAAGTCTAAGGCAATGTGAGACCATGGTCGAGAAGGAATGGGGAGCGGTCTGGAGACGACCGGCAGGAGGAGAGTTACCCGACTTAGTCTGCGCGCAGTCCGAACAGGCAGCCACGAAACGGCGCGTGTCACGCCTCCTGAGTCGGCCACCAAAAGCGCTGGCGCAATAGACGCAAGAGTGCCTCGAACACCGGGATGACCCGCTAACTTGGCAGAGTGAGCCCACTGAAGAACAGCCAGACGAGTGGAAACAGGAAACGAAAAGGAGGTTACTAGGGACAGCGCTACGGATGAGTGTGCGTGAGTGCTTGCTTAACCTGTCTTTCAATTCCCCAGACTGTTAACCCGACAACACGCCCATAAGGAAGAATCCTCGGGATCAGTAGAAGCCACAGAAGAACTAAACAGACGGGATAAGGCATCAGGCTTGGTGTTCTTGCTACCCGGACGGTAAGAAATCACAAACTCGAAACGAGCGAAAAACAACGCCCAACGAGCTTGACGGGCATTAAGTCGTTTGGCAGAACGGATGTACTCAAGGTTCTTATGGTCTGTCCAAACGACAAAAGGAACGGTCGCCCCTCCAACCACTGTCGCCATTCGCCTAGGGCTAAGCGGATGGCGAGCAGTTCACGGTTACCCACATCATAGTTGCGCTCAGATGGCGACAGGCGATGAGAAAATAAGCGCAAGGATGAACCTTATCGTCAGACTGGGAGCGCTGGGATAGAATGGCTCCCACGCCTACCTCTGAAGCGTCAACCTCGACAATGAATTGTCTAGTGACGTCAGAGTAACGAGGATAGAGCGGACGTAAAACGCTCTCTTTAGAAGATCAAAAGCTCCCTAGGCGGAACCGGACCACTTAAAACACGCCTTGACAGAAGTAAGAGCTGTGAGAGGGGCAGCAACTTGACCGAAATTACGAATGAAACGCTCGATAGAAATTAGCGAAACCTAAGAAGCGCTGCAACTCGACACGTGACCTTGGAACGGGCCAATCACTGACAGCTTGGACCTTAGCGGAATCCATCTGAATGCCTTCAGCGGAAATAACGGAACCGAGAAAAGTAACGGAGGAGACATGAAAAGAGCACTTCTCAGCCTTTACGTAGAGACAATTCTCTAAAAGGCGCTGTAGAACACGCCGAACGTGCTGAACATGAATCTCGAGTGACGGAGAAAAAATCAGGATATCGTCAAGATAGACAAAAACAAAAATGTTCAGCATGTCTCTCAGAACATCATTAACTAATGCCTGAAAAACAGCTGGCGCATTGGCGAGACCGAACGGCAGAACCCGGTACTCAAAATGCCCTAACGGAGTATTAAACGCCGTTTCCACTCGTCCTCTGATGCGCACGAGATGGTAAGCGTTACGAAGGTCCAACTTAGTAAAGCACCTGGCTCCTGCAGAATCTCGAAGGCTGATGACATAAGGGAAGCGGATAACGATTCTTAACCGTTATGTCATTCAGCCCTCGATAATCCACGCAGGGGCGCAGAGTACCGTCCTTCTTAACAAAAAGAACCCCGCCCCGGCCGGAGAGGAAGAAGGCACTATGGTACCGGCGTCAAGAGACACAGACAAATAATCCTCGAGAGCCTTACGTTCGGGGAGCCGACAGAGAGTATAGTCTACCTCGAGGAGGAGTGGTCCCCGGAAGGAGATCAATACTACAATCATACGACCGGTGAGGAGGAAGGGAGTTGGCTCGGGACCGACTGAAGACCGTGCGCAGATCATGATATTCCTCCGGCACTCCTGTCAAATCGCCAGGTTCCTCCTGGAGAAGTAGGGACAGAAGAAATGGGAGGGATGGCAGACATTAAACACTTCACATGACAAGAAACGTTCCAGGATAGGATAGAATTACTAGACCAATTAATAGAAGGATTATGACATACAAGCCAGGGGTGACCCAAAACAACAGGTGTAAACGGTGAACGGAAAATCAAAAAAGACATAGTCTCACTGTGGTTACCAGATACTGTGAGAGTTAAAGGTAGTGTCTCAAATTTGATACTGGGAAGATGACTACCATCTAAGGCAAACATGGGCGTAGGCCTGTCTAACGGTCTGAAAGGAATGTTATGTTTCCGAGCCCATGCTTCGTCCATGAAACAACCCTCAGCCCCAGAGTCAATCAAAGCACTGCATGTGGCACCGAACCGGTCCAGCGTAGATGGACCGACATAGTAGTACAAGATCTAGATGAAGGGACCTGAGTAGTAGCGCTCACCAGTAGCCCTCCGCTTACTGATGGGCTCTGGCCTCTTACTGGACATGAAATAACAAAATGTCCAGCAACTCCGCAATAGAGGCACAGGCGGTTGGTGATCCTCTGTTCCCTCTCCTTATTCGAGATGCGAATCCCTCCCAGCTGCATGGGCTCAGTCTCAAAGCCAGAGGAGATGGTTGCGATGGGGAGCAGGGAAACACCGTTGATGCGAGCTCTCTTCCACGAGCCCGGTGACGAAGATCTACCCGTGGTTCTATGCGGATGGCGAGAGCAATCAAGGAGTCCACATCTGAAGGAACCTCCCGGGAGAGAATCTCATCCTTAACCACTGCGTGAGTCCCTCCAGAAAACGAGCCCGAGCAGCGCCGGCTCGTTCCACTCACTAGAGGCAGCAAGAGTGCGAAACTCAATGGAATAATCCGTTATGGACCGTTCACCTTGGCATAAGGAAGCCAGGGCCCTAGAAGCCTCCTCACCAAAACTGAACGGTCAAAAACCCGAATCATCTCCTCTTAAAGTTCTGGAATCTGTTAGAGCAATCAGCCCTTGCCTCCCAGATAGCTGTGCCCCATTCTCGAGCCCGGCCAGTAAGGAGTGAAATGACGAAAGCAACCCGAGCTCTCTCTCTAGAGTATGTGTGGGGTTGGAGAGAGAACACAATCTCACACTGCGTGAGAAAGGAGCGGCACTCAGTGGGCTGCCCGGAGTAGCAAGGTGGGTTATTAACCCTGGGTTCAGGAGGCTCGGCAGGCCAGGGAGTAACAGGTGGCACGAGACGTAGACTCTGGAACTGTCCAGAGAGGTCGGAAACCTGAGCGCCAGGTTCTCCACGGCATGGCGAGCAGCAGACAATTCCTGCTCGTGTCTGCCGAGCATGGCTCCTTGATCTCGACGGCAGTGTAACGAGCCTGAAGTCGCTGTCCATTCTTTGGTCGGTTCCTTCTGTCATGCAGGTGAAGGAGGACCCAAAAAGCGACTTAACAGAAACAGAGTTTATTAATGCTCAAAACAGGAATAACTGAAATCCTCTAGATAGTAGAGGGGAAAAACTGGAGAAGCGGCCACAGACTGCAGGTCGTTCGGGTAGGCATGAGCCGTAGGATAGAGACACCTGCTCACACGCAGCGTCTGAAGAAGGCACAAAACACGACAGGACAGGGTGATACACAATCACGGCAAAAAAACACGACAGGACAGGGCGAAACGCAATTACAGCATGGAATACAAAACAAGGAACCGACGGAACAGGAACGGATCACAAAGGAATAAATAGGGAGTCTAATCAGGGGAAAGGATCGGGAACAGGTGTGGGAAGGCTAAATGATGATTAGGGGAATAGGAACAGCTGGGAGCAGGAACGGAACGACAGAGAGAAGAGAGAGCGAGAGAGTGAAAGGGGGAGGGGGAGAGAGAGGGATAGAACCAAACAAGACCAGCAGAGGGAAACGAATAGCATGGGGAGCACAGGGACAAGACATGACAATAAATGACAAACATGACAACGGCATGGAAGAGCACCAGTAAGCCAGTGACTCAGCCCCTGTAATAGGGTTAGAGGCAGAGAATCCCAGTGGAGAGAGGGAACCGGCCAGGCAGAGACAGAAACTGTGATTCCGTTGCTCCAGTGCCTTTCTGTTCACCTTCACCCTCCTGGGCCAGACTACACTCAATCATAGGACCTTACTGAAGAGATGGGTCTTACATTTTTAAATGTCACCTTTTATTTAACCAGATAGGGCTAGTTGGAGAACAAGTTCTCATTTACAACTGCCACCTGGCCAAGATAAACTAAAGCAGTGTGACACAGACAACAACACAGAGTTACACATGGAGTAAACCATAAACAAGCCAATAACACAAACAAGTCAATGACACAGTAGAAAAAAAGAGAAAATAAATTCATTAAAAATCCTACAAATGTGATTTTCTGGATTTTTTCCCTCATTTTGTCTGTCATATTTGAAGTGTACCTATGATGAAAATTACATGCCTATCTCATCTTGTTAAGTGGGAGAACTCAGCCACAATTGGTGGCTGACTAAATACTTTTTGCCCCACTGTATAGGGCAGGTAGTCAAGGAGGTGATGGAGTCCAGGTGAATCTGACGCGC
>NW_025750393.1:0-19382 GCF_021184085.1 Oncorhynchus gorbuscha | reverse complement strand
TCTGCCAGCACTCTGCTCCTGAATTTGTGCTTTCCTTTGAATGTTCTATATGTTTCTATCTGGTTACTGCAGAAATGCACAACATTTGCCATCATTCTGTTTTGAATGTGTTTTTAACAGTTTTGGAAACAGTGTGTTAGAATTTGAAATATATAGTTTCTGCAAAGTGGTGGAGTATGAATGAGAAGAGGGTCAGGGATTTCAGAGAATGTAGACATTGAATGCATTTTGTGTGAAAGCAATGGAAAATGATCCCCAGTTTGGCCCACATTGACTTCTGTTTCTGGGCTGACTGTGTGAAGAGTTTTGACAATGTGAAGCTTCAGTTTTGACCAACGCATGTTAGCAATTGAAAAAACTGTAAATACTCTCTCCGCATACATGGAATAAAACGTGTCACATTCTGTTCCCTCTGATGTCCTGTAATGGTTTCTGCTCCCTGTGTGTGTGTGTGTGTGTGTGTGTGTGTGTGTGTGTGTGTGTGTGTGTGTGTGTGTGTGTGTGTGTGTGTGTGTGTGTGTGTGTGTGTGTGTGTGTGTGTGTGTGTGTGTGTGTGTGTGTGTGTGTGTGTGTGTGTGTGTGTGAGGGAGAGAGAGACTTCTGTCTGCCAAAAGCTTCTGATTGAATAGGAAAAACGTGAGACAGGCTGCTGATCCTCAACACGGGGGGCTCCCACAAGCGGGTGCTTCTGAGTTCTCCTCCTGTACCCCTGTTCACCCACGACTGCGTGCCACGCACGTCTCCAACTCAATCATCAAGTTTGGCGGACGACACAACAGTGGTAGGCTTGATTACCAACAACGGACAGAGGCGGCCTACAGGGAGGTGAGGCCCTTGGAGTGTGGTGTCAGGAAAATAACGCCTCACACTCAACGTCAACAAAACTAAGGAGATGATTGTGGACTTCAGGGAAACAGCAGAGGAACACCCCCCTATCCACATCGATGGAACAGTAGTGGAGAGGGTAGCTAGTTTAAGTTCCTCGGCATACACATCACAGACAAACTGAATTGGTCCCACTCACACTGACAGCGTCGTGAAGAAGCGCAGCAGCGCCTATTCAGCCTCAGGAGGCTGAAGAAATTCGGCTTGTCACCAAAAGCACTCACTAAACTTCTACAGATGCACAATCGGGAGGCATCCTGGCGGGCTGTATCACCGCCTGGTACGGCAACTGCTCCGCCCTCAACCGCCAGGCTCTCAGAGGTAGTGAGGACTGCACAACACATCACCGGGGCAAACTACCTGCCCTCCAGGACACCTACACCACCCGTTGTTACAGGAAGGCCATAAAGATCATCAAGGACATCAACCACCACTGCCTGTTCACCCGCTATCATCCAGAAGGCGATCCAGCCATTTTAATAATGGGAATTGATGGGAAATGATGTAAATATATCACTAGCCACTTTAAACAATGCTACCTTATATAATGTTACTTACCCTACATTATTAATCTCATATGCATATGTATATACTGTACTCTACATCATCGACTGCATCCTTATGTAACACATGTATCACTAGCCACTTTAACTATGCCACTTTGTTTACTTCGTCTACACACTCATCTCATATGTATATACTGTACTCGATACCATCTACTGTATGCTGCTCTGTACCATCACTCATTCATATATCCTTATGTACATGTTCCTTATCCCCTTACACTGTGTATAAGACAGTAGTTTTGGAATTGTTAGTTAGATTACTTGTTGGTTATT
This sequence comes from Oncorhynchus gorbuscha, assembly GCF_021184085.1. Classification (NCBI taxonomy): domain Eukaryota; kingdom Metazoa; phylum Chordata; class Actinopteri; order Salmoniformes; family Salmonidae; genus Oncorhynchus; species Oncorhynchus gorbuscha. Next base: position 17,658 of record NW_025750393.1, on the reverse strand, counting down.
ACTGCATTGTCGGAACTAGAAGCACAAGCATTTCGCTACACTCGCATTAACATCTGCTAACCATGTGTATGTGTGACAAATAAAATTTGATTTGATTTTGATTTGATCAATGTGAACTGCTTGGTTTGACTTCTCAACAACCCATCAGAATAGTTATGCACGCTCAAGTCTTCCGTTTTTTTGTTTTATTTCTTGTTTGTTTCACAATAAAAAATATTTTGCATCTTCAAAGTTGTAGGCAAGTTATGTAAATCAAATGATTACAAACCCCCCAAAAATACATTTTAATTCCAGGTTGTAAGGAAACTGTCACGACTTCCGCCGAAGACTCTCCTTGTTCGGGCGGCGTTCGGCGGTCGACGTCACCGGCCTTCTAGCCATCGCCAATCCACTTTTCATTTTCCATTTGTTTTGTCCTTGTTTTACACACCCGGTTTCAATCCCCCAATTACTTGTTCATTATTTAACCCCTCTGTTCCCCCATGGTTTTTGTGAGTGATTGTTTGTGTTATGCAGGTGAGTGAGGACCCAAAAGCAACTTAACAGAAACTGAGTTTATTAAAGTCCAAACAGGGAAAACATAATCCTCAATCTTTACAGGAGATGTCCAAACAGGGAAAACATAAATCCTCTAGTTGTTGAGGAGAATTGCAGGACAAGCGGCAACAGGCTGCAGGTCCCTTCGGGTAGGCGCGGGCCGTAGAGGACAGAGACACCTGCTCACACGCAGCATCTGAAGAAAAGGCAAGACACGACAGGACGGAACAAGGGCACAGCAAACAAGAATCCGACAAGGACAGAGGCAGAAACCGAGAGAGAAATAGAGACCTAATCAGAGGGCAAAATAGGGGACAGGTGTGAGAGAGTAAACGAGGTCGTTAGGAGAATGAGGAACAGCTGGGTGCAGGAACGGAACGATTGTCATGCAGGTGAATGAGGACCCAAAAGCGACTTGGCGAAAACAGAGTATTTAATCCAGAATAAACTTTACAAAACAAAAAGCATAATACTACACGTAAAGACGAGAACGGACTGGAGACTTGATCGAGAACTGCAGGTTGCCTCGGGAAGGCACTTGAACCTAGCAGACTCAGACACCTGCTCACCACGCAGCATCTGGAGGGAAACACGACACGACAGGGCAAAACATAGACACAGCACGGTGAATTATAAAATGAGGATCCGACAGGGCAGGTACGGGAAACAAGGAGGAAATAGGGACTTAATCAGGGAAAAGGATCGGGAACAGGTGGGAAGACTAAATGATGATTAGGGGAATAGGAACAGCTGGGGAGCAGGAACGGAATCGATAGAGAGAAGAGAGAGCGAGAGAGTGAGAGAGGGGGGGGAGAGAGAGGGATAGAAAGAGGGGAAAGAACCTAATAAGACCAGCAGAGGGAAACGAATAGAATGGGAAGCACAGGACAAGACATGATAATAAATGACAAAAACATGACAGTACCCCACCCACCGAGCGCTCCTGGCGCACTCGAGGAGGAATCCTGGCGCAACGGAGGAAATCATCAATGAGTGAACGGTCCAGCACGCCCCGAGACGGAACCCAACTCCTTCCTCAGGACTGTAACCCTCCCAATCCACTAAGTATTGGTGACCCCCGTCCCCGAGAACGCATGTCCATGATCTTATGTACCTTTGTAAATAGGTGCGCCCGACAAGGACGGGAGGGGGAGGGAAGACGAACGGGGGTGCGAAGAAAGGGCTTAACACAGGAGACATGGAAGATAGGATGGACGCCGACGAAGATGTCGCGGACAGTAGGTCCCACCGACAGGATTGACGACCTGGGAGACACGGAACGGACCAATGAACCGCGGGAGTCAACTTACGAGAAGCTGTCGTAAGAGGAAGGTTGCGAGTGGAAAGCCACAGTCTCTGGCCGCAACAATACCTAGGACTCTAATCCTGCGGCGGCTCACAGTCTGTGCCCTGTAGCGGCAAGTGCAGACCTCACCTCCTCCAGGTGCGCTCACAACGTTGACAAACGCTTGAGCGGAGGGAACGCTGACCCGGCAAGCTGGGAAGAGAATAGAGGAGGCTGGTAACCCAGACTACTCTGAAACGGAGATAACCCGGTAGCAGACGAAGGGAAGCGAGTTGTGAGCGTATTCTGCCCAGGGGAGCTTGTTCTGCCCAAGACGCAGGGTTTCTGAAAGAAAGGCTGTGTAGTATGTTACCAATCGTCTGATTGGCCCTCTGCTTGACCGTTAGACTGGGGATGAAACCCGAAGAGAGACTGACGGACGCACTAATCAAACGACAGAACTCCCTCCAAAACTGTGACGTGAATTGCGGGCCTCTGTCTGAAACGGCGTCTAACGGGGAGGCCATGAATTCTGAACACATTCTCGATAATGATTTGTGCCGTCTCCTTAGCGGAAGGAAGCTTTAGCGAGGGGAATGAAATGTGCCGCCTTAGAGAACCTATCGACAACCGTAAGAATCACAGTCTTCCCGCAGACAAAGGCAGACCGGTAATGAAGTCTAGGCGACAGTGAGACCATGGTCGAGAAGGGAATGAGCGGTCTGAGACGACCGGCAGGAGGAGAGTTACCCGACTTTAGTCTGCGCGCAGTCCGAACAAGCAGCCACGAAACGGCGCGTGCTGACGCCCTGAGTCGGCACCAAAAGCGCTGGCGAATAGACGCAAGAGTGCCCTCGAACACCGGGATGACCAGCTAACTTGGCAGAGTGAGCCCACTGAAGAACAGCCAGACGAGTGGAAACAGGAACGAAAGGAGGTTACTAGGGACAAGCGCGCGGCGACGCAGTGTGCGTGAGTGCCGCTTAACCTGTCTTTCAATTCCCAGACTGTCAACCCACAACACGCCCATAAGGAAGAATCCCCTGACTGCAGGAAGCCACAGAAGAACTAAACAGACGGGATAAGGTGCATCAGGCTTGGTGTTCTTGCTACCTGACGGTAAGAAATCACAAACTCAAACGAGCGAAAACAACGCCCAACGAGCTTGACGGGCATTAAGTCGCTTGGCAGAACGGATGTACTCAAGGTTCTTATGGTCTGTCCAAACGACAAAGGAACGGTCGCCCTCCAACCACTGTCGCCATTCGCCCAGGCTAAGCGGATGGCACAGTTCACGGTTACCTGCCATCATAGCTGCGCTCAGATGGCGATACAGGCGATGAGAAAATAAGCGCAAGGATGAACCTATCACACTGAAGCGCTGGGATAGAATGGCTCCCACGCCATCTCTGAGCGCCAACTCGACAATGAATTGTCTAGTGACGCTGTGAGAATCAGGATAGGAGCGACGTAAAACGCTCTTTTAGAAGATCAAAAGCTCTGGCGAACCGACCACTTAAACACGTCTTGGCCAGGAAGTAAGAGCTGTGAGAGGGCAGCAACTTGACCAAATACAATAAACGCCAGAAATTAGCTAAAACCTAAAAGCGCTGCAACTCGACACGTGACCTTGGAACGGGCCAATCACTGACAGCTTGGACCTTAGCGGAACATCTGAATGCCTTCACGGAAATAACGGAACCGAGAAAAGTAACGGAGGAGACATGAAAGAGCACTTCTCAGCCTTTACGTAGAGACAATTCTCTAAAAGGCGCTGTAGAACACGTCGAACGTGCTGAACATGAATCTCGAAAGTGACGGTGAAAAAATCAGGATATCGTCAAGATAGACAAAAACAAAGATGTTCAGCATGTCTCTCAGAACATCATTAACTAATACCTGAAAAACAGCTGGCGCATTGGCGAGACCAAACGGCAGAACCCGGTACTCAAAATGCCTAACGGAGTGTTAAACGCCGTTTCCTCGTCCCCCTCTGATGCGCACGAGATGGTAAGCGTTACGAAGGTCCAACTTAGTAAAGCACCTGGCTCCCTGCAGAATCTCGAAGGCTGATGACATAAGGAGACGGATAACGATTCTTAACCGTTATGTCATTCAGCCCTCGATAATCCACGCAGGGCGCAGAGTACCGTCCTTCTTCTTAACAAAAAGAACCCCGCCCCGGCGGAGAGGGGAAGAAGGCACTATGGTACCGGCGTCAAGAGACACAGATAAATAATCCTCGAGAGCCTTACGTTCGGGAGCCGACAGAGAGTATAGTCTACCCCGAGAGGAGTGGTCCCCGGAAGGAGATCAATACTACAATCATACGACCGGTGAGGAGGAAGGGGGAGTTGGCTCGGGGACCGACTGAAGACCTGTGCGCAGATCATGATATTCCTCCGGCACTCCTGTCAAATCGCCAGGTTCCTCCTGAGAAGTGGGGACAGAAGAAATGGGAGGGATGGCAGACATTAAGCACTTCACATGACAAGATACGTTCCAGGATAGGATAGAATTACAAGACCAATTAATAGAAGGATTATGACATACTAGCCAGGGATGACCCAAAACAACAGGTGTGAAAGGTGAACGAAAAATCAAAAAAGAAATAGTCTCACTGTGGTTACCAGATACTGTGAGAGTTAAAGGTAGTGTCTCAAATCTGATACTGGGAAGATGACTACCATCTAAGGCAAACATGGGCGTAGGCTTGTCTAACTGTCTGAAAGGAATGTTATGTTTCCGAACCCATGCTTCGTCCATGAAACAACCCTCAGCCCCAGAGTCAATCAAGGCACTGCATGTTACCCGAACCGGTCCAGCGTAGATGGACCGACATAGTAGTACAAGATCTAGATGAAGAGACCTGAGTAGTAGCGCTCACCAGTAGCCCTCCGCTTACTGATGGGCTCTGGCCTCTTACTGGACATGAATTAACAAATGTCCATCAAATCCGCAATAGAGGCACAGGCGGTTCGGTGATCCTCCGTTCCCTCTCCTTAGTCGAGATGCGAATCCCTCCCAGCTGCATGGGCTCAGTCTCAGAGCCAGAGGAGGGAGATGGTTGCGATGCGGAGCAGGGAAACACCGTTGATGCGAGCTCTCTTCCACGAGCCTGGTGACGAAGATCTACCCGTCGTTCTATGCGGATGGCGAGAGCAATCAAAGAGTCCACACTGGAAGGAACCTCCAGAGAGAATCTCATCTTTGACCACTGTGTGGAGTCCCTCCAGAAAACGAGCGAGCAGCGCCGGCTCGTTCCAGTCACTAGAGGCAGCAAGAGTACGAAACTCTATAGAGTAATCCGTTATGGATCGATCACCTTGGCATAGGAAGCCAGGACCCAGAAGCCTCCCCACCAAAAACTGAACGGTCAAAAAACCCGAATCATCTCCTCTTTAAAGTTCTGGTAATTGTTAGAACAATCAGCCCTTGCCTCCCAGATAGCTGTGCCCCACTCTCGGGCCCGGCCAGTAAGTGAAATGACGTAAGCAACCCGAGCTCTCTCTCTAGAGTATGTGTTGGGTTGGAGAGAGAACACAATCTCACACTGGGTGAGAAGGAGCGGCACTCAGTGGGCTGCCGGAGTAGCAAGGTGGGTTATTAACCCTAGGTTCTGGAGGCTCGGCAGGCCAGGAAGTAACAGGTGTACGAGACGAAGACTCTGGAACTGTCCAGAGAGGCCGGAAACCTGAGCGGCCAGGCTCTCCACGGCATGGCGAGCAGCAGACCAATTCCTGCTCGTGTCTGCCGAGCATGGCTCCTTGGATCTCGACGGCAGGTGTTACGAGCGATCTGTAGTCGCTGGGTCCATTCCTTGGTCGGATCCTTCTGTCATGCAGGTGAATGAGGACCCAAAAGCGACTTGGCGAAAACAGAGTATTTAATCCAGAATAAACTTTACAAACAAAAAGCATAATACTACACGTAAAGACGAGAACGGACTGAGACTTGATCGAGAACTGCAGGTTGCCTCGGGAAGGCACTTGAACCTGTGCAGACTCAGACACCTGCTCACCACGCAGCATCTGAGGAAACACGACACGACAGGGCAAAACATAGACACAGCACGGTGAATTATAAATGAGGATCCGACAGGGCAGGTAGGGAACAAGAGGAATAGGGACTCTAATCAGGAAAGGATCGGGAAACAGGTGTGGGGAAGACTAAATGATGATTAGGGGAATAGGAACAGCTGGGAGCAGGAACGGAACGATAGAGAGAAGAGAGAGCGAGAGAGGAGAGAGGGAGGGGGAGAGAGGGACAGAAAGAGGGAAAGAAACCCATTAAGACCAGCAGAGGGAAACAAATAGAATGGGAAGCACAGGGACAAGACAAGATATTAAAGGACAAAACATGACAACCATAGAGAGAGAGGACAGAGAGAGGAAAGAATACAGGAACACATACAGGCACACAGGGGGAAACATAAGAGAACAGACAGGAACATACAGGAACAAGATATGACCCACACACACACACAAACACACACACAACAGTATGTACTCCGTTATCAAAAGGAGATATATTTGTATTCTGTGAGTAAAGATGCTCGTGAGGTTAGAGGGGGTTAACTGCAGCTGAGCACACCTGCAGCTTTATCGTGAGCAAACCATCCCAAGCTCTTCTCTCTAGCTTCATCTGATATATGGACACTTAGTGACTCCTCCACACCAGGTAAGACGCTTTAAATGTGATCAGAAATGAAACAAAGCCAAATCCTCTCCACCCAACTGTCGAGGTTTCCTTCTCTAAGCCCAATAACAGGTCACAGTGTCAAGGATTTATCTGATTAGATGTTGAGCTCCCACCCATGTCAAGCGCAATCAATTTGACCTCCCATTCAGCTCCACCCATGTCAGGTGGCAAGCCCTCCCATTCAGCTCCACCCATGTCAAGGCTGTGGGACAGGGCTCCCATTCAGCTTCCACCGATGTGTCAAGGTATCTCATCAGAGCAGCATGATGTCAGATCAACTGGGGTATTCTTACACGTGTCAAGCAATCCCATTCAACTGTGCACCCATGTCAAGGCTCCTCTCAAGCCCAACCGAAGACGGGCTCTGAATTCAGAGTGAGTCTGTACATCAAATGTGGAGTCCCATGGTCAGCTCCAAGACTGAGGGAAAGAGCTCTCTCAAGCCCTGGAACTGGATTCAGCTCCACCCATGGACAGGTTGCTCAGATGGATCTCCCATTCAGTGGTCCACTTGTCCTGGTCCCTCAGTCCTCCCATTCAGCTGGACCCATGTCAGGGGAGCGGGAGCCCTCCCATTCAGTTGAACCCATGTCAGAGGAACTGTCATTCACATACCCTCCCATTCAGCACTCACCCAAGTCATGGGGTTTCTGCCTCCCGGGAGAGACCCAGTGGTCAAGGTTTCACACAGAGACACAACACAGAGCACCTGTCATGGGGAAAGTTCTCCAAGCAGGACTACACGAAGGAATCAGATCTAGAGAGTGCTCCCGTTGCTCCACCCATGAGTTTTTTGGCCTATTCAGCTCCACTGGAGCTTGTATGAACAAAGCCCTTCAGGATCTCAAGGCAGTTGTCAGCCTCTGTAATGATCAACAGCAGCATCACCATATAAGGCTCTCTCAAGCCTCCCATTCAGCATCATCCATGTCAACCCTTTAGGAATCCCATTCAGCTCAAAATAGATCAAGGCTCTCTCAAGAATATTCAGCTCCACCCATGTCAAGGGGCTCACTCAAGCCCTATTGTCTACCTAAAACACAGCCGCTCTCAACAAAGCTCTTAACATTCAGCTCCAAACATGTCTAGGACTCTTAATGCCCTCCCATTCAGCTCCACCCATGTCAAGGTTGCTCAAGCCCACCATTACAAGTCCAACGCCACTTAGTTAACCCTGCTGAATATATGCAGAAGGGTTCTAACTCTGGCTGAGAGATAAATCTGATAATGCAGCTGCAAACAGATCCGACAGAGAGCAAACAAATCCAAAATACCCTGTTTAAAAAGCCAAAGGCTCTCTCAAGCCCTCCCATTCAGCTCCACCCATGTCTAGGCTCTCTCAAGCCCTCCCATTCAGCTCCACCCATGTCTAGGCTCTCTCAAGCCCTCCCATTCAGCTCCACCCATGTCTAGGCTCTCTCAAGCCCCTCCCATTCAGCTCCACCCATGTCTAGGCTCTCTCAAGCCCTCCCATTCAGCTCCACCCATGTCTAGGCTCTCTCAAGCCCTCCCATTCAGCTCCACCCATGTCTAGGCTCTCTCAAGCCCTCCCATTCAGCTCCACCCATGTCTAGGCTCTCTCAAGCCCTCCCATTCAGCTCCACCCATGTCTAGGCTCTCTCAAGCCCTCCCATTCAGCTCCACCCATGTCTAGGCTCTCTCAAGCCCTCCCATTCAGCTCCACCCATGTCAAGGCTCTCTCAAGCCCTCCCATTCAGCTCCACCCATGTCAAGGCTCTCTCAAGCCCTCCCATTCAGCTCCACCCATGTCTAGGCTCTCTCAAGCCCTCCCATTCAGCTCCACCCATGTCAAGGCTCTCTCAAGCCCTCCCATTCAGCTCCACCCATGTCAAGCTCTCTCAAGCCTCATTCAGCTCCACCCAGCTCCAGCCTCCCATTCAGCTCCACCCATGTCTAGGCTCTCTCAAGCCCTCCCATTCAGCTCCACCCATGTCAAGGCTCTCTCAAGCCCTCCCATTCAGCTCCACCCATGTCAAGGCTCTCTCAAGCCCTCCCATTCAGCTCCACCCATGTCAAGGCTCTCTCAAGCCCTCCCATTCAGCTCCACCCATGTCTAAGGCTCTCTCAAGCCCTCCCATTCAGCTCCACCCATGTCAAGGCTCTCTCAAGCCCTCCCATTCAGCTCCACCCATGTCAAGGCTCTCTCAAGCCCTCCCATTCAGCTCCACCCATGTCTAGGCTCTCTCAAGCCCTCCCATTCAGCTCCACCCATGTCAAGGCTCTCTCAAGCCCTCCCATTCAGCTCCACCCATGTCAAGGCTCTCTCAAGCCCTCCCATTCAGCTCCACCCATGTCAAGGCTCTCTCAAGCCCTCCCATTCAGCTCCACCCATGTCAAGGCTCTCTCAAGCCCTCCCATTCAGCTCCACCCATGTCAAGGCTCTCTCAAGCCCTCCCATTCAGCTCCACCCATGTCTAGGCTCTCTCAAGCCCTCCCATTCAGCTCCACCCATGTCAAGGCTCTCTCAAGCCCTCCCATTCAGCTCCACCCATGTCTAGGCTCTCTCAAGCCCTCCCATTCAGCTCCACCCATGTCTAGGCTCTCTCAAGCCCTCCCATTCAGCTCCACCCATGTCTAGGCTCTCTCAAGCCCTCCCATTCAGCTCCACCCATGTCAAGGCTCTCTCAAGCCCTCCCATTCAGCTCCACCCATGTCAAGGCTCTCTCAAGCCCTCCCATTCAGCTCCACCCATGTCTAGGCTCTCTCAAGCCCTCCCATTCAGCTCCACCCATGTCAAGGCTCTCTCAAGCCCTCCCATTCAGCTCCACCCATGTCAAGGCTCTCTCAAGCCCTCCCATTCAGCTCCACCCATGTCTAGGCTCTCTCAAGCCCTCCCATTCAGCTCCACCCATGTCAAGGCTCTCTCAAGCCCTCCCATTCAGCTCCACCCATGTCAAGGCTCTCTCAAGCCCTCCCATTCAGCTCCACCCATGTCTAGGCTCTCTCAAGCCCTCCCATTCAGCTCCACCCATGTCAAGGCTCTCTCAAGCCCTCCCATTCAGCTCCACCCATGTCAAGGCTCTCTCAAGCCCTCCCATTCAGCTCCACCCATGTCAAGGCTCTCTCAAGCCCCTCCCATTCAGCTCACCCATGTCAGGAGGCTCTCTCCAAGCCCTCCCATTCCAGCTCCACCCATGTCAAGGCTCTCTCAAGCCCTCCCGTTCAACTCCACTCATGTCTAGGCTCTCTCAAGCCCTCCCATTCAGCTCCCACCCATGTCAAGGCTCTCTCAAGCCCTCCCATTCAACTCCACTCATGTCTGGGCTCTCTCAAGCCCTCCCTTTCAGCTCCACCCATGTCAAAGGCTCTCTCAAGCCCTCCTAAGCCCTCCCATTCTAGGCTCCATCCCTCCCATTCAGCTCACCCAGTCTAGCTCTCTCAAGCCCTCCTTTCAGCTCCACCCATGTCTAGGCTCTCTCAAGCCCTCCATTCAGCCCTCTCTCAAGCCCTCCCATTCAGCTCCACCCATGTCTAGGCTCCCTCAAGCCCTCCACAGCTCCACCCATTCAGCTCTCTCAAGCCCTCATTCAGCTCCACCCATGTCTAGGCTCTCTCCAAGCCTCCCATTCAGCTCCACCCATGTCTAGGCTCTCTCAAGCCCTCCCATTCAGCTCCACCCATGTCTAGGCTCTCTCAAGCCCTCCCATTCAACTCCACCCATGTCTAGGCTCTCTCAAGCCCTCCCATTCAGCTCCACCCATGTCTAGGCTCTCTCAAACCCTCCCCATTCAGCTCCACCCATGTCTAGGCTCTCTCAAGCCCTCCCCATTAGCTCCACCCATGTCAAGGCTCTCTCAAGCCCTCCCATTCAGCTCACACCCATGTCTAGGCTCTCTCAAAGCCCTCCCATTCAGCTCCACCCATGTCAAGGCTCTCTCAAGCCCTCCCATTCAAACTCCACCCATGTCAAGGCTCTCTCAAGCCACTCCCATTCAACTCACCCATGTCTAGGCTCTCTCAAGCCCTCCCATTCAGCTCCACCCATGTCAAGGCTCTCTCAAGCCCTCCCACATTCAGCCTCCACCCATGTCAAGACTCTCTCAAGCCCCCTCCCATTCAGCTCCACCCATGTCTAGGCTCTCTCAAGCCCTCCCATTCAGCCTCCACCCATGTCAAAGGCTCTCTCAAGCCCTCCCATTCAGCTCCACCCATGTCTAGGCTCTCTCAAGCCCTCCCATTCAGCTCCACCCATGTCAAGGCTCTCTCAAGCCCTCCCATTCAGCTCCACCCATGTCTAGGCTCTCTCAAGCCCTCCCATTCAGCTCCACCCATGTCAAGGCTCTCTCAAGCCCTCCCATTCAGCCTCCACCCATGTCAAGGCTCTCTCAAGCCCTCCCATTCAGCTCCACCCATGTCAAGGCTCTCTCAAGCCCTCCCATTCAGCTCCACCCATGTCAAGGCTCTCTCAAGCCCTCCCATTCAGCTCCACCCATGTCTAGGCTCTCTCAAGCCCTCCCATTCAGCTCCACCCATGTCAAGGCTCTCTCAAGCCCTCCCATTCAGCTCCACCCATGTCAAGGCTCTCTCAAGCCCTCCCATTCAGCTCCACCCATGTCAAGGCTCTCTCAAGCCCTCCCATTCAGCTCCACCCATGTCTAGGCTCTCTCAAGCCCTCCCATTCAGCTCCACCCATGTCTAGGCTCTCTCAAGCCCTCCCATTCAGCTCCACCCATGTCTAGGCTCTCTCAAGCCCTCCCATTCAGCTCCACCCATGTCTAGGCTCTCTCAAGCCCTCCCATTCAGCTCCACCCATGTCTAGGCTCTCTCAAGCCCTCCCATTCAGCTCCACCCATGTCTAGGCTCTCTCAAGCCCTCCCATTCAGCTCCACCCATGTCTAGGCTCTCTCAAGCCCTCCCATTCAGCTCCACCCATGTCTAGGCTCTCTCAAGCCCTCCCATTCAGCTCCACCCATGTCTAGGCTCTCTCAAGCCCTCCCATTCAGCTCCACCCATGTCAAGGCTCTCTCAAGCCCCTCCCATTCAGCTCCACCCATGTCTAGGCTCTCTCAAGCCCTCCCATTCAGCTCCACCCATGTCAAGGCTCTCTCAAGCCCTCCCATTCAGCTCCACCCATGTCTAGGCTCTCTCAAGCCCTCCCATTCAGCTCCACCCATGTCTAGGCTCTCTCAAGCCCCTCCCATTCAGCTCCACCCATGTCTAGGCTCTCTCAAGCCCTCCCATTCAGCTCCACCCATGTCAAGGCTCTCTCAAGCCCTCCCATTCAGCTCCACCCATGTCTAGGCTCTCTCAAGCCCTCCCATTCAGCTCCACCCATGTCAAGGCTCTCTCAAGCCCTCCCATTCAGCTCCACCCATGTCAAGGCTCTCTCAAGCCCTCCCATTCAGCTCCACCCATGTCTAGGCTCTCTCAAGCCCTCCCATTCAGCTCCACCCATGTCAAGGCTCTCTCAAGCCCTCCCATTCAGCTCCACCCATGTCAAGGCTCTCTCAAGCCCTCCCATTCAGCTCCACCCATGTCTAGGCTCTCTCAAGCCCTCCCATTCAGCTCCACCCATGTCAAGGCTCTCTCAAGCCCTCCCATTCAGCTCCACCCATGTCAAGGCTCTCTCAAGCCCTCCCATTCAGCTCCACCCATGTCAAGGCTCTCTCAAGCCCTCCCATCCAGCTTTCCACGATGTCAAGGTTTTCAAGCTCCCATTCAGCTCCACCCATGTCAAGGCTCTTCTGTTCTCCCATTCAGTTCCACTCCATGTCCAGGTTTCTTGGTCTTCCCATTCAGTTTCCACGCATGTCAAGGTTTCTTCTTTGCCCCATTCAGCTCCACCTATGTCAAGGTTTCTCAAGTCTCTCCCATTCAGCCCACCCATGTTCTGACACTCTTCGTTCTCCGATCCAGCTCCACTCCATGTCATAGGCTCCCTCAAGCCCTCCCATTCAGCTCCACCCATGTCAAGAGCTCTCTCAAGCTCCTCCCATTCAGCTCCACCCATGTCTAGGTTTCTGCCTCCCATTCAGCTCCACCCATGTCTAGGCTCTCTCAAGCCCTCCCATTCAGTCTACTCCATGTCAGCGGTTTCCCTTCTGAGCCCTCCCATTCAGCCTTCCATCGATGTCTAGGCTCTCTCAAGCCCTCCCATTCAGCCTTACCCATGTCTAGGCTCTCTCAAGCCCTCCCATTCAGCTCCACCCATGTCTAGGCTCTCTCAAGCCCTCCCATTCAGCTCCACCCATGTCAAGGCTCTCTCAAGCCCTCCCTTTCAGCTCCACCCATGTCTAGGCTCTCTCAAGCCCTCCCATTCAGCTCCACCCATGTCTAGGCTCTCTCAAGCCCTCCCATTCAGCTCCACCCATGTCTAGGCTCTCTCAAGCCCTCCCATTCAGCTCCACCCATGTCAAGGCTCTCTCAAGCCCTCCCATTCAGCTCCACCCATGTCTAGGCTCTCTCAAGCCCTCCCATTCAGCTCCACCCATGTCTAGGCTCTCTCAAGCCCTCCCATTCAGCTCCACCCATGTCAAGGCTCTCTCAAGCCCTCCCATTCAGCTCCACCCATGTCTAGGCTCTCTCAAGCCCTCCCATTCAGCTCCACCCATGTCTAGGCTCTCTCAAGCCCTCCCATTCAGCTCCACCCATGTCAAGGCTCTCTCAAGCCCTCCCATTCAGCCTCCACCCATGTCAAGGCTCTCTCAAGCCCTCCCATTCAGCTCCACCCATGTCAAGGTTTCTTCTCAAGCCCTCCCCATTCAGCTCCACCCATGTCAAGGCTCTCTTCAAGCCCTCCCATTCAGCTCCACCCATGTTCAGGGCTCTCTCAAGTCTCTCCCATTCAGCTCCACCCATGTCATGCCTTTCTGCCTCCCCTATTCAGTCTCCACTCCATGTCAAGGCTCTTCTCAAGCTCCTCCCATTCAGCTCCACCCATGTCTAGGCTCTCTCAAGCCCTCCCATTCAGCTCCACCCATGTCTGGAAGGCTCTCTCAAGCCCTCCCCATTCAGCTCCACCCATGTCCAAGACTCTCAAGCCTCCCATTCAGCTCCACCCATGTCAAGGGCTCTCTCAAGCCCTCCCATTCAGCTCCACCCATGTCAAGGCTCTCAGGCCACTCCCATTCAGCTCCACCATGTCTGGGCTCTCTCAAATTTATCCATTCAGCTCCACCCATGTCTAGGCTCTCTCAAGCCCTCCCATTCAGCTCCACCCATGTCAAGGCTCTCAAGCCCTCCCCATTCAGCTCCACTCCATGTCCAGGCTCTCTCAAGCCCTCCCATTCAGCTCCACCCATGTCAAGGCTCTCTCAAGCCCTCCCATTCAGCTCCACCCATGTCAAGGCTCTCTCAAGCCCTCCCATTCAGCTCCACCCATGTCTAGGCTCTCCAAGCCCTCCCCTATTCCAGCTCCACCCATGTCAAGGCTCTCTAGGCCTCCCATTAAGCTCCACCCATGTCAAGGCTCTCTCAAGCCCTCCCATTCAGCTCCACCCATGTCTAGGCTCTCTCAAGCCCTCCCATTCAGCTCCACCCATGTCGAGGCTCTCTCAAGCCCTCCCATTCAGCTCCACCCATGTCAAGGCTCTCTCAAGCCCTCCCATTCAGCTCCACCCATGTCTAGGCTCTCTCAAGCCCTCCCATTCAGCTCCACCCATGTCTAGGCTCTCTCAAGCCCTCCCCATTCAGCTCCACCCATGTCAAGGCTCTCTCAAGCCCTCCCATTCAGCTCCACCTATGTCAAGGCTCTGCCTCCCGATTCAGCTCCACCCATGTCTAGGCTCTCTGCTCGATTCAGCTCCACTCCATGCTGGCTGCCTCAAGCCTCTCCCATTCAGCTCCACCTATGTCAAGGCTCTTCTCAAGCTCCTCCAGCCTTCAGCTCCACCTATGTCAAGGCTCTCAAGCTCCTCCCATTCAGCTCCACTCTATGTTGGGTTGCCTTCAAAGTTCTCCCATTCAGCTCCACCTATGTCAAGGCTCCCTTCTCAAGCCTCTCTCGATTCAGCTCCACCTATGTCGTTTGCCTTCAAGCCCTCCCATTCAGCCCACCTATGTCAAGGCTCTTCAAGTTCTCCCATTCAGCTCCACCTATGTCTAGGGCTTCTGCCTCCCCATTCAGTCTACCCATGTCATGTTGCTCTCTCGTCTCCCATTCAGCCCACCCATGTCAAGGCTCTCTCAAGCCCTCCCATTCAGCTCCACCCATGTCAAGGCTCTCTCAAGCCCTCCCATTCAGCTCCACCCATGTCAAGGCTCTCTCAAGCCCTCCCATTCAGCTCCACCCATGTCAAGGCTCTCTCAAGCCCTCCCATTCAGCTCCACCCATGTCAAGGCTCTCTCAAGCCCTCCCATTCAGCTCCACCCATGTCAAGGCTCTCTCAAGCCCTCCCATTCAGCTCCACCCATGTCAAGGCTCTCTCAAGCCCTCCCATTCAGCTCCACCCATGTCAAGGCTCTCTCAAGCCCTCCCATTCAGCTCCACCCATGTCAAGGCTCTCTCAAGCCCTCCCATTCAGCTCCACCCATGTCAAGGCTCTCTCAAGCCCTCCCATTCAGCTCCACCCATGTCAAGGCTCTCTCAAGCCCTCCCATTCAGCTCCACCCATGTCAAGGCTCTCTCAAGCCCTCCCATTCAGCTCCACCCATGTCAAGGCTCTCTCAAGCCCTCCCATTCAGCTCCACCCATGTCAAGGCTCTCTCAAGCCCTCCCATTCAGCTCCACCCATGTCAAGGCTCTCTCAAGCCCTCCCTTTCCTCTCCACCCATGTCAAGGCTCTCTCAAGCCCTCCCATTCAGCTCCACCCATGTCAAGGCTAAATAATGGCATTCTTCAAGCTAAAGAACATTAACAAATAAATCAATATATCAAAGTATTATAATTTAGATTTTAGAGAAACAGATCAAGAGGGGCCTGTGGCTAGAGGAGTGTGTGTGTGTCTAGACAAGTCTCTCTGCATGCTGCATGGTGGGGGGGCGGGTTACACACAGAGGACGCCTGCTTTTAAATGAGGTGAAACTTTAAATACTGCATAATTTTTAATAACAAATGGATAGTTCATTTAACTCTCACGATAAGTCTTGGAAAAGTCATTAAAACCCATTACTCGTATGAGTGTGTCCCAAAACGGCACCCTATTCCCAATGCGGAGCACTACTTCTGACACACAGAAGGTCTAAGGTAGTGCACTGCATAGGGAATAGGCTGCAGTTTGAGACAGCCTTAATGTCAACATCGTCAACAGTAAGTAGTAGGATCACATGGCATCAATACCGAAGGGGAAAAACAAAACAATAATCAAGTTGCACATAAAAGAACAGAGACGCATTAGGCCTTAAGGTTAACTACTAAGCTGAAATGACTTGAAATAAATTCATTAGCAAAACAATGGTGTGTGTGACTAATGAATTTAAGCAACCTGGTCTCAGAGTATGTCATATTATTCTGTACGTAAATCCAAGTCACTCCATTTGAAGTATATGTTTTCTTTTGTATTGTCACGGATCCCTCTGGAATTTTCATTGTGCACACCTGGCCCTTATTCCCATACCTGGCCCTTATTCCCACACCTGGCCCTTATTCCCACACCTGGCCCTTATTCCCACACCTGGCCCTTATTCCCACACCTGGCCCTTATTCCCACACCTGGCCCTTTTTCCCACACCTGGCCCTTTTTCCCACACCTGGCCCTTATTCCCACACCTGGCCCTTATTCCCACACCTGGCCCTTTTTCCCACACCTGGCCCTTATTCCCACACCTGGCCCTTTTTCCAACACCTGGCCCTTATTCCCACACCTGGCCCTTATTCCCACACCTGGCCCTTATTCCCACACCTGGCCCTTTTTCCCACACCTGGCCCTTTTTCCCACACCTGGCCCTTTTTCCCACACCTGGCCCTTATTCCCACACCTGGCCCTTATTCCACACCTGGCTTTTCCCACACCTGGCCCTTATTCCCACACCTGGCCCTTTTCCAACACCTGGCCCTTATTCCCACACCTGGCCCTTATTCCCACTGATTGTGTTTCTTTTTATGTGCCCTTTGTTCACCATGGTGAGGTCGATTATTGTTACAATGTCCGTTGGTGTGTGTGAGTACCTGTCATGTGTGTTTTGGGCTTTCGTGCCCTTGAATTGCACTGATGATTACGGGTTCTGCGTCCCGTGTGTTAATCATTGTACTTCTTTTCCTTTCCCCCTTCTGATGACCAGGTGGCGAATCGCATTCTCTGCATGTCTGGCAGACATATCAGTGTGGATGACGGATCACCACCTCAAGCTGAACTTCGGCAAGACGGAACTGCTCTTCCTCCCGGGCAGGACTGCCCGCTCCATGATCTCGCCATCACGGTTGACAACTCCATTGTGTCCTCCTCCCAGAGCGCTAAGAACCTTGGCGTGATCCTGGACAACAAACTGTCGTTCTCAGCTAACATCAAGGCGGTGGCCCGTTCCTCTGTAGGTTCATGCTCCACAACATCCGCAGAGTACGACCCTGCCTCACACAGGAAGCGGCGCAGGTCCTAATCCAGGCACTTGTCATCTCCCGTCTGGATTACTGCAACTCGCTGTTGGCTGGGCTCCCTGCCTGTGCCATTAAAGCCCCTACAACTCATCCAGAACGCCGCAGCCCGTCCTGATGTTCAACCTTCCCAAGTTCTCCTTCTCACGTCACCCCGCTCCTCCGCTCTCTCCACTGGCTTCCAGTTGAAGCTCGCATCCGCTACAAGACCATGGTGCTTGCCTACGGAGCTGTGAGGGGAACGGCACCTCAGTACCTCCAGGCTCTGATCAGGGCCCTACACCCAAATAAGGGCACTGCGTTCATCCACCTCTGGCCTGCTCGCCTCCCTACCACTGAGGAAGTACAGTTCCCGCTCAGCTCAGTCAAAACTGTTCGCTGCTCTGGCTCCCCAATGGTGGAACAAACTCCCTCACGACGCCAGGACAGCGGAGTCAATCACCACCTTCCGGAGACACCTGAAACCCCACCTCTTTAAGGAATACCTAGGATAGGATAAAGTAATCCTTCTCACCCCCCCCTTAAAATATTTAGATGCACTATTGTAAAGTGGTTGTTCCACTGGATGTCATAAGGTGAATGCACCAATTTGTAAGTCGCTCTGGATAAGAGCGTCTGCTAAATAGACTTAAATGTTAAAATGTAA
>NW_025750392.1:0-19385 GCF_021184085.1 Oncorhynchus gorbuscha | reverse complement strand
AGGAACCACTACAGCAGGGTCAGCAACACCTTCACACCACTACCTTACTGTAGGAACCACTACAGCAGGGTCAGCAACACCTTCACACCACTACCTTACTGTAGGAACCACTACAGCAGGGTCAGCAACACCTTCACACCACTACCTTACTGAGGAACCACTACAGCAGGGTCAGCAACACCTTCACACCACTACCTTACTGTAGGAACCACTACAGCAGGGTCAGCAACACCTTCACACCACTACCTTACTGTAGGAACCACTACAGCAGGGTCAGCAACACCTTCACACCACTACCTTACTGTAGGAACCACTACAGCAGGGTCAGCAACACCTTCACACCACTACCTTACTGTAGGAACCACTACAGCAGGGTCAGCAACACCTTCACACCACTACCTTACTGTAGGAACCACTACAGCAGGGTCAGCAACACCTTCACACCACTACCTTACTGAACCACTAGCAGGGTCAACCACCTACAGCAGGGGTCAGCAACACCTTCACACCACTACCTTACTGTAGGAACCACTACAGCAGGGTCAGCAACACCTTCACACCACTACCTTACTGTAGGAACCACTACAGCAGGGTCAGCAACACCTTCACACCACTACCTTACTGTAGGAACCACTACAGCAGGGTCAGCAACACCTTCACTACCTTACTGTAGGAACCACTACAGCAGGGTCAGTAGGAACCACTACAGCAGGGTCAGCAACACCTTCACACCACTACCTTACTGTAGGAACCACTACAGCAGGGTCACAACACCTTCACACCACTACCTTACTGCCACTACAGCAGGGTCAGCAACACCTTCACACCACTACCTTACTGTAGGAACCACTACAGCAGGGTCAGCAACACCTTCACACCACTACCTTACTGTAGGAACCACTACAGCAGGGTCAGCAACACCTTCACACCACTACCTTACTGTAGGAACCACTACAGCAGGGTCAGCAACACCTTCACACCACTACCTTACTGTAGGAACCACTACAGCAGGGTCAGCAACACCTTCACACCACTACCTTACTGTAGGAACCACTACAGCAGGGTCAGCAACACCTTCACACCACTACCTTACTGTAGGAACCACTACAGCAGGGTCAGCAACACCACTACCTTACTGTAGGAACCACTACAGCAGGGTCAGCAACACCTTCACACCACTACCTTACTGTAGGAACCACTACAGCAGGGTCAGCAACACCTTCACACCACTACCTTACTGTAGGAACCACTACAGCAGGGTCAGCAACACCTTCACACCACTACCTTTTACTGTAGGAAACCACTACAGCAGGGTCAGCAACACCTTCACACCACTACCTTACTGTAGGAACCACTACAGCAGGGTCAGCAACACCTTCACACCACTACCTTACTGTAGGAACCACTACAGCAGGGTCAGCAACACCTTCACACCACTACCTTACTGTAGAAACCACTACAGCAGGGTCAGCAACACCTTCTTACTGTAGGAACACACCACTACCTTACTGTAGGAACCACTACAGCAGGGTCAGCAACACCTTCACACCACTACCTTACTGTAGGAACCACTACAGCAGGGTCAGCAACACCTTCACACCACTACCTTACTGTAGGAACCACTACAGCAGGGTCAGCAACACCTTCACACCACTACCTTACTGTAGGAACCACTACAGCAGGGTCAGCAACACCTTCACACCACTACCTTACTGTAGCAGGGTCAACCACTACCTTAGCAGGGGGTCAGCAACACCTTCACACCACTACCTTACTGTAGGAACCACTACAGCAGGGTCAGCAACACCTTCACACCACTACCTTACTGTAGGAACCACTACAGCAGGGTCAGCAACACCTTCACACCACTACCTTACTGTAGGAACCACTACAGCAGGGTCAGCAACACCTTCACACCACTACCTTACTGTAGGAACCACTACAGCCAGGGGGTCAGCAACACCTTCACACCACTACCTTACTGTAGAAACCACTACAGCAGGGTCAGCAACACCTTCACACCACTACCTTACTGTAGGAACCACTACAGCAGGGTCAGCAACACCTTCACACCACTACCTTACTGTAGGAACCACTACAGCAGGGTCAGCAACACCTTCACACCACTACCTTACTGTAGGAACCACTACAGCAGGGTCAGCAACACCTTCACACCACTACCTTACTGTAGGAACCACTACAGCAGGGTCAGCAACACCTTCACACCACTACCTTACTGTAGCAGGGTCAGCAACACCTTCACTACCTTAGCAGGGTCACACCACTACCTTACTGTAGGAACCACTACAGCAGGGTCAGCAACACCTTCACACCACTACCTTACCACTACAGCAGGAACACCTTCACACCACTACAGCCACTACAGGTCAGCAACACCTTCACACCACTACCTTACTGTAGGAACCACTACAGCAGGGTCAGCAACACCTTCACACCACTACCTTACTGTAGGAACCACTACAGCAGGGTCAGCAACACCTTCACACCACTACCTTAGCCACTACAGCAGGGTCAGCAACACCACACCACTACCTTACTGTAGGAACCACTACAGCAGGGTCAGCAACACCTTCACACCACTACCTTACTGTAGGAACCACTACAGCAGGGTCAGCAACACCTTCACACCACTACCTTACTGTAGGAACCACTACAGCAGGGTCAGCAACACCTTCACACCACTACCTTACTGTAGGAACCACTACAGCAGGGTCAGCAACACCTTCACACCACTACCTTACTGTAGGAACCACTACAGCAGGGTCAGCAACACCTTCACCCACTACCTTACTGTAGGAACCACTACAGCAGGGTCAGCAACACCTTCACACCACTACCTTACTGTAGGAACCACTACAGCAGGGTCAGCAACACCTTCACACCACTACCTTACTGTAGGAACCACTACAGCAGGGTCAGCAACACCTTCACACCACTACCTTACTGTAGGAACCACTACAGCAGGGTCAGCAACACCTTCACACCACTACCTTACTGTAGGAACCACTACAGCAGGGTCAGCAACACCTTCACCTTACTGTAGGAACCACCACAGGGTCACCACCTTCACTACCTTACTGTAGGAACCACTACAGCAGGGTCAGCAACACCTTCACACCACTACCTTACTGTAGGAACCACTACAGCAGGGTCAGCAACACCTTCACACCACTACCTTACTGTAGGAACCACTACAGCAGGGTCAGCAACACCTTCACACCACTACCTTACTGTAGGAACCACTACAGCAGGGTCAGCAACACCTTCACACCACTACCTTACTACAGCAGGGTCAGCAAATACCTTCACACCCTTACTGTAGGAACCACTACAGCAGGTCAGCAACACCTTCACCTACCTACTGGAACCACTACAGCAGGGTCAGCAACACCTTCATACCACTACCTTACTGTAGGAACCACTACAGCAGGGTCAGCAACACCTTCACACCACTACCTTACTGTAGAAACCACTACAGCAGGGTCAGCAACACCTTCATACCACTACCTTACTGTAGGAACCACTACAGCAGGGTCACAACACCTTCACACCACTACCTTACTGTAGGAACCACTACAGCAGGGTCAGCAACACCTTCACACCACTACCTTACTGTAGGAACCACTACAGCAGGGTCAGCAACACCTTCACACCACTACCTTACTGTAGGAACCACTACAGCAGGGTCAGCAACACCTTCACACCACTACCTTACTGTAGGAACCACTACAGCAGGGTCAGCAACACCTTCACACCACTACCTTACTGTAGGAACCACTACAGCAGGGTCAGCAACACCTTCACACCACTACCTTACTGTAGGAACCACTACAGCAGGGTCAGCAACACCTTCACACCACTACCTTACTGTAGGAACCACTACAGCAGGGTCAGCAACACCTTCACACCACTACCTTACTGTAGGAACCACTACAGCAGGGTCAGCAACACCTTCACACCACTACCTTACTGTAGGAACCACTACAGCAGGGTCAGCAACACCACTACCTTACTGTAGGAACCACTACAGCAGGGTCACTACCTTACTGTAGGAACCACTACAGCAGGGTCAGCAACACCTTCACACCACTACCTTACCACTACAGCAGGGTCAGAAACCACTACCTTAGCCACTACAGGGTCAGCAACACCTTCACACCACTACCTTACTGTAGGAACCACTACAGCAGGGTCAGCAACACCACTACCTTACTGTAGGAACCACTACAGCAGGGTCAGCAACAAGTGGCCCGCTGGATTTGAGTTTTTTGTCAAACAAATACTGTAAACTCACCAGGAATTCAGCTAAAAATGTGTATTCCCACGAATTAAAGAGATGTGATCGTGTCAATGTAATCAAGGTATGAAATTATTGTTATTTTATTGTAATAATCTATTTTTTTGGGCTTAGTTGTGGTTCATTTGCAGTGCATCAATTATTATAATTATGTTCCGGCCCCCCGACCATCCTCTACGACAAAAATTAGGGGGGGGGCGCGAAAGAAGAGAAAGGGATGGAGAACGGGACAGAGATGGCAAGAAAGAGCGATACAGAAGCGAGTGAGACCAAATGGAAAGACAATAGTGTGTGTGCGTGTATGTGTGCACAATTAGTGTATGTGCCTACAGTATGGTGTGCGTGTGTGTGTGTATTGAAAGGGAAGTAGATTTGGCTCCTGTCTGATTGCCATGGTCTCCCTACGCAAATGGTTACGCAACCCTGCAGGATGGTGGCCCATCTCCTCCGTCACTACCACACCGTTATGTCCAGCCAACGTGTGTGTGTTGTCAGCTTAGCCTTTTGCTTGTCATTCCCTGCCACGCTCGTCTCGGCTGGAAAAAACAAGTCACTGTTGGCAGAGGAGAGAGAGTGAGAGAAGAGAAAGGGAGAGATGGAGCGTGGGGATAGAGAGAGAAAGGGAGAGATAGAGCTTGGGGATAGAGAGAAGAGAAAGGGAGAGATGGAGAGAGAGAAGAGAAAGGGAGAGATGGAGCGTGGGATAGAGAGAGAAGGAGATGGAGGGGATAGAGAGAGAAGGGGGAGAGATGGAGCGTGGGGATGAGAGAGAAAGGGAGAGATGGAGCGTGGGGATAGAGAGAGAAGAGAAAGGGAGAGATGGAGCGTGGGGATAGAGAGAGAGAGAAAGAGGATGGAGCGTGGGGATAGAGAGAGAAGGGGAGAGATGGAGCGTGGGGATAGAGAGAGAGGGAGAGATGGAGCGTGGGGATAGAGAGAAAGGGAGAGATGGAGCGTGGGGATAGAGAGAGAAGAGGGGAGAGATGGAGCGTGGGGATAGAGAGAGAAGGGGAGAGATGGAGCGTGGGGATAGAGAGAAAGGGGGAGAGATGGAGCGTGGGGATAGAGAGAGAAAGGGAGAGATGGAGCGTGGGGATAGAGAGAGAAAGGGAGAGATGGAGCGTGGGGATAGAGAGAGAAAAGGAGAGATGGAGAGAAGGGGAGAGATGGAGAGAGAGAAGAGAAAGGAGAGATGGAGAGAGGAAGAGAAAGGGAGAGATGGAGCGTGGGGATAGAGAGAGAAAGGGAGAGATGGAGCGTGGGATAGAGAAAGGGAGAGATGGAGCGTGGGGATAGAGAAAGAAGAGAGATGGAGCGTGGGGATAGAGAGAGAAAGATGGAGAGAGAGAAAGGGAGAGATGGAGAATAGAGAAGAGGGAGAGATGGAGCGTGGGGATAGAGAGAGAAAGGGAGAGATGGAGAGAGGGAGAGAGAAAGTTTAAAGGGGATAGAGAGAGAAGTTTACGGGGAGAGATGGAGCGTGGGGATAGAGAGAAAGAGAAAGGGAGAGATGGAGAGAGAAGAGAAAGGGAGAGATGGAGCGTGGGGATAGAGAGAGAAGGGAGAGATGGAGAGAGAGATAGAGAGAGAAAGAAGAGAAAGGAGAGATGGAGGATAGAGAGAAAGGGAGAGATGGAGCGTGGGGATAGAGAGAGAAAGGGAGATGATGGGGATAGAGAGAGATGAAAGGGGATAGGAGAGATGGAGCGTGGGGATAGAGAGAGAAAGGGAGAGATGGAGCGTGGGGATAGAGAGAGAAGGGAGAGATGGAGCGTGGGGATAGAGAGAGAAGGGGAGAGATGGAGCGTGG
The DNA here is from genome assembly GCF_021184085.1 of Oncorhynchus gorbuscha. Classification (NCBI taxonomy): domain Eukaryota; kingdom Metazoa; phylum Chordata; class Actinopteri; order Salmoniformes; family Salmonidae; genus Oncorhynchus; species Oncorhynchus gorbuscha. The sequence continues at coordinate 13,257 of NW_025750392.1, read as the reverse complement.
GGATAGAGAGAGAAAAGGGAGAGATGGAGCGTGGGGATAGAGAGAGAAAGGGAGAGATGGAGCGTGGGGATAGAGAGAGAAAGGGGGAGAGATGGAGCGTGGGGATAGAGAGAGAAAGGAGAGATGGAGCGTGGGGATAGAGAGAGAAAGGGAGAGATGGAGCGTGGGGATAGAGAGAAAGGGAAGATGGAGCGTGGGGATAGAGAGAGAAAGGAGCGTGGGGATAGAGAGAAGGGAGAGAGAGGAGCGTGGGGATAGAGAGAGAAAGGGAGAGATGGAGCGTGGGGATAGAGAGAAGAGAGAATGGAGAGAGAGAGAGCGATGGGGATAGAGAGAGAAAGGAGAGATGGAGCGTGGGGATAGAGAGAGAAAGGGAGAGATGGAGCGTGGGGATAGAGAGAGAAAGGGAGAAATGGAGAGATGGAGCGTGGGGATAGATAGAAAGGGAGAGAAAGGGATAGAGATGGGGGAGCGTGGGGATAGAGAGAGAAAGGGAGAGATGGAGCGTGGGGATAGAGAGAGAAAGGAGAGATGGAGCGTGGGGATAGAGAGAGAAAGGGAGAGATGGAGCGTGGGGATAGAGAGAGAAAGGAGAGATGGAGCGTGGGGATAGAGAGAGAAGGAGAGATGGAGCGTGGGGATAGAGATGGAGCGTGGGGATAGAGAGAGAAAGGAGAGATGGAGCGTGGGGATAGAGAGAGAAGGGAGAGATGGAGCGTGGGGATAGAGAGAAAGGGAGAGATGGGAGGGGATAGGAGAGAGATGGAGCGTGGGGATAGAGAGAGAAGGGAGAGATGGAGCGTGGGGATAGAGAGAGAAAGGGAGAGATGGAGCGTGGGGATAGAGAGAGAAAGGGAGAGATGGAGCGTGGGGATAGAGAGAGAAAGGAGAGATGGAGCGTGGGGATAGAGAGAAGAGAAAGGGAGAGATGGAGAGAGAGAGAAGAGAAAGGAGAGATGGAGCGTGGGGATAGAGAGAGAAAGGAGAGATGGAGCGTGGGGATAGAGAGAGAAAGAGGGAGAGATGGAGCGTGGGGATAGAGAGAGAAAGGGAGAGATGGAGCGTGGGGATAGAAAGGGAGAGATGGAGCGGGGGATAGAGAGAAAGGGAGAGAGATGGGGATAGAGAGAGAAAGGGAGAGATGGAGCGTGGGGATAGAGAGAAGAGAAAGGGAGAGATGGAGAGAGAGAAGAGAAAGGAGAGAGATGGAGCGTGGGGATAGAGAGAGAAGGAGAGATGGAGAGCGTGGGGATAGAGAGAGAAAGGGAGAGATGGAGCGTGGGGATAGAGAGAGAAAGGGAGAGATGGAGCGTGGGGATAGAGAGAGGAAAGGAGAGATAGAGAAAAGGAGAGATGGAGCGTGGGGATAGAGAGAGAAAGGGAGAGATGGAGCGTGGGGGATAGAGAGAGAAGGGAGAGATGAGAAAGGGAGGGAGATGGAGCGTGGGGATAGAGAGAGAAAGGGGGAGAGATGGAGCGTGGGGATAGAGAGAGAGGGAGAGATGGAGCGTGGGGATAGAGAGAGAAAGGAGAGATGGAGCGTGGGGATAGAGAGAGAAAGGGAGAGATGGAGCGTGGGGATAGAGAGAAAAGGGAGAGATGGAGCGTGGGGATAGAGAAAAAGGGAGAGATGGAGCGTGGGGATAGAGAGAGAAAGGGAGAGATGGAGCGTGGGGATAGAGAGAAGAAAGGAGAGATGGAGCGTGGGGATAGAGAGAGATGGAGCGTGGGGATAGAGAAAGGAGAGAGCGTGGGGATAGAGAGAGAAAGGAGAGATGGAGCGTGGGGATAGAGAGAGAAAGGGAGATGGAGCGTGGGGATAGATAGAGAAAGGGAGAGATGGAGCGTGGGGATAGAGAGAGAAGGGAGAGATGGAGCGTGGGGATAGAGAGAGAAAGGGAGAGTTGGAGCGTGGGGATAGAGAGAGAAAGGGAGAGATGGAGCGTGGGGATAGAGAGAGAAAGGGAGAGTTGGAGCGTGGGGATAGAGAGAGAAAGGGAGAGATGGAGCGTGGGGATAGAGAGAAAGGGAGAGATGGAGCGTGGGGATAGAGAAGAAAGGGAGAGATGGAGCGTGGGGATAGAGAGAGAAAGGAGAGATGGAGCGTGGGGATAGAGAGAGAAAGGGAGAGATGGAGCGTGGGGATAGAGAGAGAAAGGGAGAGATGGAGCGTGGGGATAGAGAGAGAAAGGGAGAGATGGAGCGTGGGGATAGAGAGAGAAAGGGAGAGATGGAGCGTGGGGATAGAGAGAGAAAGGGAGAGATGGAGCGTGGGGATAGAGAGAGAAGAGAAAGGAGAGTGGGGATAGAGAGAGAAAGGGAGAGATGGAGCGTGGGGATAGAGAGAGAAGGGAGAGATGGAGCGTGGGGATAGAGAGAGAAAGGGAGAGATGGAGCGTGGGGATAGAGAGAGAAAGGGAGAGATGGAGCGTGGGGATAGAGAGAGAAAAGGGAGAGATGGAGCGTGGGATAGAGAGAGAAAGGAGAGATGGAGCGTGGGGATAGAGAGAGAGAAAGGGAGAGAAAGGAGAGATGGAGCGTGGGGATAGAGAGAGAAAGGAGAGATGGAGCGTGGGGATAGAGAGAAAGGGAGAGATGGAGCGTGGGGATAGAGAGAGAAAGGAGAGATGGAGCGTGGGGATAGAGAGAGAAAGGAGCGTGGGGATAGATGGAGCGTGGGGATAGAGAGAGAAAGGAGAGATGGAGCGTGGGGATAGAGAGAGAAAGGGAGAGATGGAGCGTGGGGATAGAGAGAGAAAGGGAGAGATGGAGCGTGGGGATAGAGAGAGAAGGGAGAGATGGAGCGTGGGGATAGAGAGAGAAAGGAGAGAGGAGCGTGGGGATAGAGAGAAAGGGAGAGATGGAGCGTGGGGATAGAGAGAGAAGGGGAGAGATGCGTGGGGATAGAGAGAGAAGGGAGAGAGATGGAGCGTGGGGATAGAGAGAGAGGAGAGATGGAGCGTGGGGATAGAGAGAGAAGGGAGAGATGGAGCGTGGGGATAGAGAGAGAAAAGGGAGAGATGGAGAGATAGAGAAGAGAAAGGAGAGATGGAGCGTGGGGATAGAGAGAGAAAAGGGAGAGATGGAGCGTGGGGATAGAGAGAGAGAAGAGAAGGAGATGGGATAGAGAGAGAAAGGAGAGATGGAGCGTGGGGATAGAGAGAGAAAGGAGAGATGGAGCGTGGGGATAGAGAGAGAAAGGGAGAGATGGAGCGTGGGGATAGAGAGAGAAGGGAGAGATGGAGCGTGGGGATAGAGAGAGAAAGGAGAGATGGAGCGTGGGGATAGAGAGAGAAAGGAGATAGAGATGGAGAGAGGGAGCGTGGGGATAGAGAGAGAAAGGGAGAGATGGAGCGTGGGGATAGAGAGAGAAAGGGAGAGATGGAGCGTGGGGATAGAGAGAGAAAGGGAGAGATGGAGCGTGGGGATAGAGAGAGAAAGGGAGAGATGGAGCGTGGGGATAGAGAGAGAGAAGGATAGAGATGGAGCGGATGCGTGGGGATAGAGAGAGAAGGGAGAGATGGAGCGTGGGGATAGAGAGAGAAAGGGAGAGATGGAGCGTGGGGATAGAGAGAAAGGAGAGAGATGGAGCGTGGGGATAGAGAGAGAAAGGGAGAGATGGAGCGTGGGGATAGAGAGAGAAAGGAGAGATGGAGCGTGGGGATAGAGAGAGAGAAAGGAGAGAGGGAGCGTGGGGATAGAGAGAGAAAGGGAGAGATGGAGCGTGGGGATAGAGAGAGAGAAAGGAGAGATGGAGCGTGGGGATAGAGAGAGAAGGGGAGAGATGGAGCGGGGGATAGAGAGAGAAAGGGAGAGATGGAGCGTGGGGATAGAGAGAGAAGGGAGAGATGGAGCGTGGGGATAGAGAGAAAGGGAGAGATGGAGCGTGGGGATAGAGAGAGAAAAGGGAGAGATGGAGCGTGGGGATAGAGAGAGAAAGGAGAGATGGAGCGTGGGGATAGAGAGAGAAAGGGAGAGATGCGTGGGGATAGAGAGAGAAAGGGAGAGATGGAGCGTGGGGATAGAGAGAAAGGAGAGATGGAGCGTGGGGATAGAGAGAGAAAGGAGAAAGGAGATGGAGCGTGGGGATAGAGAGAGAAAGGGAGAGATGGAGCGTGGGGATAGAGAGAGAAAGGGAGAGAGGAGCGTGGGGATAGAGAGAAGAGGGAGAGATGGAGCGTGGGGATAGAGAGAGGGAGAGGAGCGTGGGGATAGAGAGAGAAGGAGAGATGGAGCGTGGGGATAGAGAGAGAAAGGGAGAGATGGAGCGTGGGGATAGAGAGAGAAAGGAGAGAGAGAGCGTGGGGATAGAGAGAGAAAGGAGAGAGGAGCGTGGGGATAGAGAAAGGAGAAAGTGAGAGAGATGGAGCGTGGGGATAGAGAGAGAAAGGGAGAGATGGAGCGTGGGGATAGAGAGAGAAAGGGAGAGATGGAGCGTGGGGATAGAGAGAGAAAGGAGAGATGGAGCGTGGGGATAGAGAGAGAAAGGGAGAGATGGAGCGTGGGGATAGAGAGAGAAAGGGAGAGAGGAGAGATGAGAGCGTGGGGATAGAGAGAGAAAGGGAGAGATGGAGCGTGGGGATAGAGAGAGAAAGGAGAGATGGAGCGTGGGGATAGAGAGAGAAAGGGAGAGATGGAGCGTGGGGATAGAGAGAGAAAGGGAGAGATGGAGCGTGGGGATAGAGAGAGAAAGGGAGAGATGGAGCGTGGGGATAGAGAGAGGGAGAGATGGAGCGTGGGGATAGAGAGAGAAAGGGAGAGATGGAGCGTGGGGATAGAGAGAAAAGGGAGAGATGGAGCGTGGGGATAGAGAGAGAAAGGGAGAGATGGAGCGTGGGGATAGAGAAAGAGAGAAGGGAGAGATGGAGCGTGGGGATAGAGAGAGAAAGGAGATGGAGCTTGGGGATAGAGAGAAGAAAAGGGAGAGATGGAGCGTGGGGATAGAGAAAGATGGGAGAGGGGGATGGAGCGTGGGGATAGAGAGAGAAAGAGAGAGAGAGCGTGGGGATAGAGAGAGAAAGGGAGAGATGGAGCGTGGGGATAGAGAGAAGAGAAAGGGAGAGATGGAGCGTGGGGATAGAGAGAGAAAGGAGAGATGGAGCGTGGGGATAGAGAGAGAAAGGAGAGATGGAGCGTGGGGATAGAGAGAGAAAGGAGAGATGGAGCGTGGGGATAGAGAGAAAAGGGAGAGATGGAGCGTGGGGATAGAGAGAGAAAGGGAGAGAGGGAGCGTGGGGATAGAGAGAGAAAGGGAGAGATGGAGCGTGGGGATAGAGAGAGAAAGTGAGAGATGGAGCGTGGGGATAGAGAGAGAAAGGGAGAGATGGAGCGTGGGGATAGAGAGAGAAAGGGAGAGTTGGAGCGTGGGGATAGAGAGAGAAAAGGGAGAGATGGAGCGTGGGGATAGAGAGAGTTTAAGGGAGAGATGGAGGAGAGATGGAGCGTGGGGATAGAGAGAGAAAGGGAGAGATGGAGCGTGGGGATAGAGAGAGAAAGGGAGAGATGGAGCGTGGGGATAGAGAGAAAGAGAGATGGAGGTGGGGATAGAGAGAGAAAGGGAGATGGAGAGTGGGGATAGAGAGAAAGGGAGATGGAGCGTGGGGATAGAGAGAGAGGGAGAGATTGAGCGTGGGATAGAGAGAGAAGGGAGAGATGGAGCGTGGGGATAGAGAGAGAGAAGGGAGAGATGGAGCGTGGGATAGAGAAAAGGAGAGATGGAGCGTGGGGATAGAGAGAGAAGGGGAGAGATGGAGCGTGGGGATAGAGAGAGAAAGGGAGAGATGGAGCGTGGGGATAGAGAGAGAAAGGGAGAGATGGAGCGTGGGGATAGAGAGAGGGAGAGATGGAGCGTGGGGATAGAGAGAAAAGGAGAGATGGAGCGTGGGGATAGAGAGAGAAAGGGAGAGATGGAGCGTGGGGATAGAGAGGGAGAAAGGGAGAGAGAGCGTGGGGATAGAGAGAGAAAGGAGAGATGGAGCGTGGGGATAGAGAAGAGAAAGGGAGAGATGGAGAGAGAGGAAGAGAAAGGGAGAGATGGAGCATGGGGATAGAGAGAAGGAGAGATGGAGCGTGGGGATAGAGAGAGAAAGGGGAGAGATGGAGCGTGGGGATAGAGAGAGAAAGGAGAGATGGAGCGTGGGGATAGAGAGAGAAAGAGAGATGGAGCGAGAGATGGAGAGATTACAGCGTTTATTACATTTTGGGGATAGAGAGAAAGGGAGAGATGGAGCGTGGGGATAGAGAGAGAAAGGGAGAGATGGAGCGTGGGGATAGAGAGAATGGGAGAATGGAGCGTGGGGATAGAGAGAGAAAGGGAGAGATGGAGCGTGGGGATAGAGAGAGAGAGAAAGGAGAGATGGAGAGAGGAGAAAGGGAGAGATGGAGCGTGGGGATAGAGAGAGAAAGGGAGAGATGGAGCGTGGGGATAGAGAGAAGAGAAAGGGAGAGATGGAGCGTGGGGATAGAGAGAGAGGAGAGATGGAGCGTGGGGAGAGAAAGGGAGAGATGGAGAGAGAGAAAGGGAGAGATGGAGCGTGGGGATAGAGAGAGAAAGGGAGAGATGGAGCGTGGGGATAGAGAGAGAAAGGGAGAGATGGAGCGTGGGGATAGAGAGAAAGGGAGAGATGGAGCGTGGGGAAAGAGAGAGAAGGGAAAGGGGAGATGGAGCGTGGGGATAGAGAGAGAAAGGGAGAGATGGAGCGTGGGGATAGAGAAAGGGAGAGATGGAGCGGGGGATAGAGAGATGGAGAGATGGCGTGGGGATAGAGAGAGAAGGGAGAGATGGAGCGAGGAGAGAGAGAAGGGAGAGATGGAGCGTGGGGATAGGGATAGAGAGAAAAAGGAGAGATGGAGCGTGGGGATAGAGAGAGAAAAGGGAGAGATGGAGCGTGGGGATAGAGAGGGAGAGATGGAGGAGAGAAAGGGAGAGATGGAGCGTGGGGATAGAGAGAGAAGGGGAGAGATGGAGCGTGGGGATAGAGAGAGAGATAGAGAGAGAAGGGGAGAGATGGAGCGTGGGGATAGAGAGAAGAGAAAGGGAGATGGAGCGTGGGGATAGAGAGATGGAGAGAGATGAGAAAGGGAGAGATGGAGCGATGGGGATAGAGAGAAGGGAGAGATGGAGCGTGGGGATAGAGAAAGGGAGAGATGGAGCGTGGGGATAGAGAGAGAAAGGGAGAGAGAGCGTGGGAGATAGGAGAAGAGAAAGGGAGAGATGGAGAGATAGAGAAGAGAAAGGGAGAGATGGAGCGTGGGGATAGAGAGAGAAAGGGAGAGATGGAGCGTGGGGATAGAGAGAGAAGGGAGAGATGGAGCGTGGGGATAGAGAAAAGGAGAGATGGAGCGTGGGGATAGAGAGAGAAAGGGGAGAGATGGAGCGTGGGGATAGAGAGAAAGCGTGGGGATAGGGAGAGATGGAGCGTGGGGATAGAGAGAAGGATGGGGAGAGATGGAGCGTGGGGATAGAGAGAGAAAGGGAGAGATGGAGCGTGGGGATAGAGAGAAAAAGGGAAGAGGGAGAGATGGAGCGTGGGGATAGAGAGAGAAAGGGAGAGATGGAGCGTGGGGATAGAGAGAGAAGGGAGGGGAGATAGAGAGAGAAAGGGAGAGATGGAGCGTGGGGATAGAGAGAGGGGAAGATGGAGGGGGGATAGAGAGATGGGAGAGATGGGAGCGTGGGGATAGAGAGAAAGGGAGAGATGGAGCGTGGGGAGAGAGAAAGGGAGAGATGGAGCGTGGGGATAGAGAAAGGGAGAGATGGAGCGTGGGGATAGAGAGAGAAAGGGAGAGATGGAGCGTGGGGATAGAGAGAGAAAGGGAGAAAGAGCGTGGGGATAGAGAGAGAAAGGGAGAGATGGAGCGTGGGGATAGAGAGAAGAGAAAGGGAGAGATGGAGAGAGAGAAGAGAAAGGGAGAGATGGAGCGTGGGGATAGAGAGAGAAGGGAGAGATGGAGCGTGGGGATAGAGAGAGAAGGGGAGAGATGGAGCGTTGGGATAGAGAGAGAAGGGAGAGATTGCGTGTGGGGATAGAGAGAGAAGGGGAGAGATGGAGCGTGGGGATAGAGAGAGAAAGGGAGAGAGAGCGTGGGGATAGAGAGAGAAAGGGAGAGATGGAGCGTGGGGATAGAGAGAAGAGAAAGGGAGAGATGGAGAGAGAGAAGAGAAAGGGAGAGATGGAGCGTGGGGATAGAGAGAGAAGGGAGAGATGGAGCGTGGGGATAGAGAGAGAAGGGGAGAGATGGAGCGTGGGGATAGAGAGAGAAGGGAGAGATGGAGCATGGGGATAGAGAGAGAAGGGGAGAGATGGAGCGTGGGGATAGAGAGAGAAGGGGAGAGATGGAGCGTGGGGATAGAGAGAGAAAGGGAGAGAGAGCGTGGGGATAGAGAGAGAAAGGGAGAGATGGAGCGTGGGGATAGAGAGAAGAGAAAGGGAGAGATGGAGAGAGAGAGAAGAGAAAGGGAGAGATGGAGCGTGGGGATTGAGAGAGAAAGGGAGAGATGGAGCGTGGGGATTGAGAGAGAAGGGGAGAGATGGAGCGTGGGGATAGAGAGAGAAAGGGAGAGAGGGAGCGTGGGGATAGAGAGAGAAAGGGAGAGAGAGAGTGTGGGGATAGAGAGAGAAAGGGAGAGAGGGAGCGTGGGGATAGAGAGAGAAAGGGAGAGATGGAGCGTGGGGATAGAGAGAGAAAGGGAGCGATGGAGCGTGGGGATAGAGAGAGAAGGGAGAGATGGAGCGTGGGGATAGAGAGAGAAAGGGAGAGATGGAGCGTGGGGATAGAGAGAGAAAGGGAGAGATGGAGCGTGGGGATAGAGAGAGAAATGGAGAGATGGAGCGTGGGGATAGAGAGAGAAAGGGAGCGATGGAGCGTGGGGATAGAGAGAGAAAGGGAGCGATGGAGCGTGGGGATAGAGAGAGAAAGGGAGAGATGGAGCGTGGGGATAGAGAGAGAAAGGGAGAGATGGAGCGTGGGGATAGAGAGAGAAAGGGAGCGATGGAGCGTGGGGATAGAGAGAAAGGGAGAGATGGAGCGTGGGGATAGAGAGAAAGGGAGAGATGGAGCGTGGGGATAGAGAGGGAAAGGGAGAGATGGAGCGTGGGGAGAAGGGCGAGATGGAGCGTGGGGATAGAGAGAGAAGAGAAAGGGAGAGATGGGAGAGATGGAGTGTGGGGATAGAGAGAGAAGAGAAAGGGAGAGATGGAGCGTGGGGATAGAGAGAGAAGAGAAAGGGAGAGATGGGAGAGATGGAGTGTGGGGATAGAGAGAGAAGAGAAAGGGAGAGATGGAGCGTGGGGATAGAGAGAGAAGAGAAAGGGAGAGATGGAGCGTGGGGATAGAGAGAGAAGAGAAAGGGAGAGATAGAAGAGAGGGAGAGATGGAGCGTGGGGATAGAGAGAAGAGAGGGAGAAATGGAGCGTGGGGATAGAGAGAGAAGAAAAAGGGAGAGATGGAGCTTGGGGATAGAGAGAAGAGAGGAAGATGGAGCGTGGGATAGAGAGAGAAGAAAAAGGGAGAGATGGAGCTTGGGGATAGAGAGAAGAGAGGAAGATGGAGCGTGGGGATAGAGAGAGAAGAAAAAGGGAGAGATGGAGCTTGGGGATAGAGAGAAGAGAGGAAGATGGAGCGTGGGGATAGAGAGAGAAGAAAAAGGGAGAGATGGAGCTTGGGGATAGAGAGAAGAGAGGAAGATGGAGCGTGGGGATAGTGAGAGGGAGGAAGGAGAGAAAGGGCAAGAGAGAGCGGAGCGGATTAGCAATTAATTTCTTATCTCCTATTTTCAGAGACTTCCTTAGAATGTAACTTTCTTCCTGCTCTTATTTGATCTGTCACTGTGACGATGCCCCCCAGATTCACACTCACTCCGCCAATGTGTGTGTGCATGTGCTATTTTGTTTGTGTATTCAATATTCATCCAATGCAAATCTCTGCAGTTTTAGAGATAAATATATTTGACCCTATGCTCATTCTCCATCAATCTCCCTCAGTGCAGCAACGTGAGGTGCAGTGAACCTGGTTGTTCTTGTGTAGTATATAGGTTATTATTTTATATTGATAGTTATGTTTGTATCTTATGGCGGTTAAGGTTAGAATTGAGATTGATTTAAGCTGATCCAAGATCAGTAATTTAGGTTCAGAGAGTAACTAGAAGACAATAAGAGATCTAGTTGCGTCTGTTTTAGGTTCAGTGTGTGGGTTAATATGAATACCAGTAATGATCATGGTTACAGCTCCCCATGGGGATCAGAGGAGAGGAGCAGCCCTCAGGCTCCTGCTGCAGAATCTGTCAACTCAGTACTGAGGAAGAAGGCACAGTACATCTGCCTCCCAAACGCCATACACAGAGAGAGCAGGGACTTCATTGGGTCAATATGAAAGCACTACCATCAGCGGATCAAAACAGTACTTGTTGTCACCGCTGATTCCTGGTAGCCCTTGGCGTGACATGGCATGGCGTTCTATTGAAGGTCAGCTGTCTGTTTATCAATATAGTGTTTGTAGAAGCCAGATGCCAGATGCCTTCAGGGGACATGTCAAACATGAGAGTGCGAGACAACAGAAACAGTCGATGGGGTCAATACAGGAACCAGGAGAGGGAGCTGTGTACCTATGGAAATGCAAAATGTCCTTTCTCCGTTGTTTCCATATTGTGCTTGTCATACCAAGAGAGACAGTCATGAGAGACAGATTCTACCTCTTTAATGTTCTTACCGCACATACTAGGCATTTTAATGTATCTCTTTGTTCTAACGCATGTTAAACCTAATATAGAGTCATTTGACTTAAACATTTAAAAAATGTATCCCTATCTCCTCCCTTCCTCCCTCAGAACTAGTCTTTACGGACTGTGGCACTATTAGAGATGAGTGGTTGGCTACTCCCCCTTGTGGTGGAATGTGACAGAAAGATGCTTTACCCCGACAGACCTACAGTGTTACATGGGTTCTCTGCAGTGAAACGAAGTGATGACACTAAGCTAATGACCAGTGCACGGAGCTGTTCTACTAGTGGCAGACCCAGGATCAGTTTACCCTTTCCATAACCATAAGGGACGGCCGGACATACTACAAATCTGCCCTTAGATCAGTGCTTAGCAGCCATCTATACTGCCCTGTGCCAGTTGGCTGTAGAGGACTGAGGAAAGTTATGGGATGTTCAGCTTCTGGCCTGTGGCTGTTCTGGCACTTTAAAAACCCCATAATCTGGCTAAGAGTCTTAAAACAAACCTGTAAAACAGCAAGGGCACTGTCTGACACACACACACACACACACACACACACACACACACACACACACACACACACACACACACACACACACACACACACACACACACACACACACACACACACACACACACACACACACAGTCTGAAGCTTAACTATCCTCCACAGTGTGAATCTATGGTCCGGGAAATATGAGGCACCTTTTTCTCAGTTTCTTTTAGATTTTGTATCCCTCCCATCTCCTGTCCTGTCTCTCTGCTACAGTTCTCCCTATACAGTTAGTTTTAGACTGTATGGTGCACTTTGATTGGTTGTGATAGTATAGAGCATGAAGGGATAAGTTTAGTGGCACAGAGGGTTGGAATGGGTCAAAGCACTCCCCACTGTGGGGTACACACACACACACGGTTGAATGGAGGCAGATTCGTGTAGCTCATAAATGAAGTCTCAGTGGATCTGTCTCATAACAGGTTCCCTCCAGATGTGTGCCTGCGTGTGTGCACATCTGTTTTACTTACCTCGTTTACTGACCGCCTCTCTGTCTGTGTCTACAGAGTGTCGGGGGGTGAGTTGTTTGACCGTATCGTGGAGAAGGGGTTCTACACAGAGAAAGATGCCAGTACGCTCATTAGACAAGTGCTAGGCGCTGCCGACTACCTCCACAAGTTGGGCATCGTCCACAGAGACCTGAAGGTGATGGTGACACACAAGCTTGCACTCCTCCCTCTCCCCATCACACACACACACACATCACACTGAAACACACACACTGAAACACAGACACAAAAACCCTGTCTACTCTCCCCTGCATCTCGACATGTGCGGATCACTTGTGTTTTATGGACCATGATTCATTGCGATGATGTGCTGCAGCATGCGTTTGTGATTTAGGCCACTCAGCGGGTCACAACACGCAATGGCTTCTGGGAAATACACCACAGAGCGGAATCGCCTGAGAGAGAGGAGTACGGTCATACGGCTTCATAAAATAGACAGCAACATAACTGTATTGTGTGGTCGGTTAAAGCCTACCTAACGAATTATTACGATTTTATATCTACAGTATGTTCAGGGTATGTATGTAAGTAAACAGATCAAAGGATGGGAGAGCTCAGTTTGAGTGATAGAGGGAGAGTGTTAATCACAATCTATTGCTCCATCTCTCTCTCTCTCCCTCCGTCCTCTCTTCCCAGCCAGAGAACCTGCTGTATTTTAACCCCCAGGACGAGTCTAAGATCATGATCAGTGACTTTGGTCTGTCCAAGATGGAGGGCAGTGGGGACGTCATGTCGACCGCGTGCGGCACGCCGGGATACGTGGGTAAGAGATGCCTCGCCACCCCTTAATCTTAAATATCCTGACTTAGAAGTTAATGCCACATATTAATATACCTTGTGTCGTTGGCTACTGAAATGTTAATACTGGAAGCAAATGAAAGCCTTTTATGTTTTTAAGATACCATCCTTTCCAAAAGTCGTATGCTACGTTGTGTTCACTCTTACTGAGTGGGATGCCATCACTGTGACTCACAGTGACACACTTTATAATATAGCGTAGGATAAATCACACTGCTTTAATTATGTGTCTGCAATGGGAGAGGGTGCATCTGTGTGCCGCTCACACACACAGAGACATCCTGCCTCTGGAGTAAGAAGCTCTTATCACACGCTGACAGACCCTGCCCCCAGTCGCCTGCTTTCCCCTTTTTAACAGAGCGACTGAGTCAGAGAGTCAACATGGCGGGGCGCTCTACTGCAGTGCACTACGCGCCAGACGACTGCCATCCCTGTGTCAGACATGGGGATTTATATACTGCATCCCTGTGTGTGTGTGTGTGTGTGTGTGTGTGTGTGTGTGTGTGTGTGTGTGTGTGTGTGTGTGTGTGTGTGTGTGTGTGTGTGTGTGTGTGTGTGTGTGTGTGTGTGTGTGTGTGTGTGTGTGTGTGTGTGTGTGTGTGTGCGCATGCGTGATTTTTCATCTCAGCGGGAGTGTGTGAGAGACAGATGTTTTACATTATTTCCATGACAGATCCTT
>NW_025750391.1:10000-19394 GCF_021184085.1 Oncorhynchus gorbuscha | reverse complement strand
ACATTTACATTTACATTTAAGTCATTTAGCAGACGCTCTTATCCAGAAGCGACTTACAAGTTGGTGCATTCACCTTATGACATCCAGTGGGACAGTCACTTAACAATAGTGCATCTAAAACTTAGGGGGTGGGGTGAGAGGGATTACTTATCCTATCCTAGGTATTCCTTAAAGAGGTGGGGTTTCAGGTGTCTCCGGAAGGTGGTGATTGACTCCACTGTCCTGGCGTCGTGAGGGAGTTTGTTCCACCATTGGGGGGCCAGGGCAGCGAACAGTTTTGACTGGGCTGAGCGGGAGCTGTACTTCCTCAGTGGTAGGGAGGCGAGCAGGCCAGAGGTGGATGAACGCAGTGCCCTTGTTTGGGTGTAGGGCCTGATCAGAGCCTGGAGGTACTGAGGTGCCGTTCCCCTCACAGCTCCGTAGGCAAGCACCATGGTCTTGTAGCGGATGCGAGCTTCAACTGGAAGCCAGTGGAGAGAGCGGAGGAGCGGGTGACGTGAGAGAACTTGGGAAGGTTGAACACCAGACGGGCTGCGGCGTTCTGGATGAGTTGAAGGGGTTTAATGGCACAGGCAGGGAGCCCAGCCAACAGCGAGTTGCAGTAATCCAGACGGGAGATGACAAGTGCCTGGATGAGGACCTGCGCCGCTTCCTGTGTGAGGCAGGGTCGTACTCTGCGGATGTTGTAGAGCATGAACCTACAGGAACGGGCCACCGCCTTGATGTTGGTTGAGAACGACAGGGTGTTGTCCAGGATCACGCCAAGGTTCTTGGCGCTCTGGGAGGAGGACACAATGGAGTTGTCAACCGTGATGGCGAGATCATGGAACGGGCAGTCCTTCCCCGGGAGGAAGAGCAGCTCCTTCTTGCCGAGGTTCAGCTTGAGGTGGTGATCCGTCATCCACACTGATATGTCTGCCAGACATGCAGAGATGCGATTCGCCACCTGGTCATCAGAAGGGGGAAAGGAGAAGATTAATTGTGTGTCGTCTGCATAGCAATGATAAGAGAGACCATGTGAGGTTATGACAGAGCCAAGTGACTTGGTGTATAGCGAGAATAGGAGAGGGCCAAGAACAGAGCCCTGGGGGACACCAGTGGTGAGAGCGCGTGGTGAGGAGACAGATTCTCGCCACGCCACCTGGTAGGAGCGACCTGTCAGGTAGGACGCAATCCAAGCGTGGGCCGCGCCGGAGATGCCCAACTCGGAGAGGGTGGAGAGGAGGATCTGATGGTTCACAGTATCGAAGGCAGCCGATAGATCTAGAAGGATGAGAGCAGAGGAGAGAGAGTTAGCTTTAGCAGTGCGGAGCGCCTCCGTGATACAGAGGAGAGCAGTCTCAGTTGAATGACTAGTCTTGAAACCTGACTGATTTGGATCAAGAAGGTCATTCAGAGAGAGATAATATAATAATAATAATAATAATAATATATGCCATTTAGCAGACGCTTTTATCCAAAGCGACTTACAGTCATGTGTGCATACATTCTACGTATGGGTGGTCCCGGGGATCGAACCCACTACCCTGGCATTACAAGCGCCATGCTCTACCAACTGAGCTACAGAAGGACCTGGAAGGACCGGGAGAGCTGGCCAAGGACGGCACGTTCAAGAGTTTTGGAGAGAAAAGAAAGAAGGGATACTGGTCTGTAATTGTTGACATCGGAGGGATCGAGTGTAGGTTTTTTCAGAAGGGGTGCAACTCTCGCTCTCTTGAAGACGGAAGGGACGTAGCCAGCGGTCAGGGATGAGTTGATGAGCGAGGTGAGGTAAGGGAGAAGGTCTCCGGAAATGGTCTGGAGAAGAGAGGAGGGGATAGGGTCAAGCGGGCAGGTTGTTGGGCGGCCGGCCGTCACAAGACGCGAGATTTCATCTGGAGAGAGAGGGGAGAAAGAGGTCAGAGCACAGGGTAGGGCAGTGTGAGCAGAACCAGCGGTGTCGTTTGACTTAGCAAACGAGGATCGGATGTCGTCGACCTTCTTTTCAAAATGGTTGACGAAGTCATCTGCAGAGAGGAGGAGGGGGGAGGGGGCGGAGGATTCAGGAGGGAGGAGAAGGTGGCAAAGAGCTTCCTAGGGTTAGAGGCAGATGCTTGGAATTTAGCGTGGTAGAAAGTGGCTTTAGCAGCAGAGACAGAGGAGGAAAATGTAGAGAGGAGGGAGTGAAAGGATGCCAGGTCCGCAGGGAGGCGAGTTTTCCTCCATTTCCGCTCGGCTGCCCGGAGCCCTGTTCTGTGAGCTCGCAATGAGTCATCGAGCCACGGAGCGGGAGGGGAGGACCGAGCCGGCCTGGAGGATAGGGGACATAGAGAGTCAAGGGATGCAGAGAGGGAGGAGAGGAGGGTTGAGGAGGCAGAATCAGGAGATAGGTGGGAGAAGGTTTGAGCGGAGGGAAGAGATGATAGGATGGAAGAGGAGAGAGTAGCGGGGAGAGAGAGCGAAGGTTGGGACGGCGCGATACCATCCGAGTAGGGGCAGTGTGGGAGGTGTTGGATGAGAGCGAGAGGGAAAAGGATACAAGGCAGTGGTCGGAGACTTGGAGGGGAGTTGCAATGAGGTTAGTGGAAGAACAGCATCTAGTAAAGATGAGGTCGAGCGTATTGCCTGCCTTGTGAGTAGGGGGGGAAGGTGAGAGGGTGAGGTCAAAAGAGGAGAGGAGTGGAAAGAAGGAGGTAGAGAGGAAAGAGTCAAAGGTAGACGTGGGGAGATTAAAGTCGCCCAGAACTGTGAGAGGTGAGCCGTCCTCAGGAAAGGAGCTTATCAAGGCATCAAGCTCATTGATGAACTCTCCGAGGGAACCTGGAGGGCGATAAATGATAAGGATGTTAAGCTTGAAAGGGCTAGTAACTGTGACAGCATGGAATTCAAAGGAGGCGATAGACAGATGGGTAAGGGGAGAAAGAGAGAATGACCACTTGGGAGAGATGAGGATCCCGGTGCCACCACCCCGCTGACCAGACGCTCTCGGGTGTGCGAGAACACGTGGGCGGACGAAGAGAGAGCAGTAGGAGTAGCAGTGTTGTCTGTGGTGATCCATGTTTCCGTCAGTGCCAAGAAGTCGAGGGACTGGAGGGAGGCATAGGCTGAGATGAACTCTGCCTTGTTGACCGCAGATTGGCAGTTCCAGAGGCTACCGGAGACCTGGAACTCCACGTGGGTCGTGCGCGCTGGGACCACCAGAGTAGGATGGCCGCGGCCACGCGGTGAGGAGCGTTTGTATGGTCTGTGCAGAGAGGAGAGAACAGGGATAAACAGACACATAGTTGACAGGCTACAGAAGAGGCTACGCTAATGCAAAGGAGATTGGAATGACAAGTGGACTACACGTCTCGAATGTTCAGAAAGTTAAGCTGCGTAGCAAGAATCATATTGACTAAAATGATTAAAATGATACAGTACTGCTGAAGTAGGCCAGCTGGCAGTGGGTGCGTTGTTGACACTGCACTAATCAAGTCGTTCCGTTGAGTGTAATAGTTTCTGCAGTGTTGCTATTCGGGGGCTAGCAGGCTAGCTAGCAGTGTTGTTTACGTTACGTTGCGTTAAAAGAACGACAATAGATGGCTAGCGAACCTAGAAAATCGCTCTAGACTACACAATTATCTTTGATACAAAGACGGCTATGTAGCTAGCTAAGTAGCTAGCTACGATCAAACCATTGTACTGTAATGAAATGAAGTGAAAATGTGATACTACCTGTGAATGCGACCGGGTAGTTGAGTTCTATACAGAAGACGTTGGCTAGCGTTGGCTAGCTAGCAGAGTCACCTACGTTAAGGACGACAAATAGCTGGCTAGCTAACCTCGGTAAATGGCTAGCTAACCTCGGTAAATTAAGATAATCACTCTAAGACTACACACTCTAAACCTAAACAACACAATTGTCTTGGATACGATGATACGAAGACAGCAAAGACAGCTATGTAGCTAGCTAACACTAAACTAATCAAGTCGTTCAGTTGAGTGTAATAGTTTCTCCAGTGCAGCTAATCAGTGGACGTTAGCTAGCTGGCTAGTGAAGACTACGTTAGGACGGCGAAATACGATAATTACGCAATTATCTTTGATACAAAGACGGCTATGTAGCTAGCTGAGAAGAAATTGCTAAGATAAGACAAATCAAACCGTTGTGATATAATGAAATATAATGAAAAAGTTATACTACCCGTGGGAGCGTGGGAGCGAAGTGCAGATGCGACCACTCGCCTCCAACCGGAACCGGAAGTCAATAGTGGGTCTCGTGGAATTATAACGTAACCTATGAACAGAAAGTGGAAGAATGGAACACAGACAACGTCAACAACACGACGTGGGAGATAGGCTTTCCTCTTCAGCAGGATGGCATGGAGCCCAGTTAGATTCTTCCACTTCCTTCTGTTGACAGGAACTAGGCTCTCGTAGTAATTAGGGGGCCAATTTCAGGTGCAGTCTAGGTCCGGTCTGTCTGCATGGGGGGGGAACAGCCATTACCTGACTTCTCTGGGATCCTTCTGGATCCTTCCATGAAACAGAGCCAGGTTCCATTAGCTGGTGCTCTTTTCCGTGTGTGAGAGGACGTTATATGTCCGACGCAGTCAACCGTTGTGGCGTACACACACTACCTCTTACTACCGCTTCAATCAGAACAGATGGAGGGGTGGATGGATGTTCTGCCCCCTAAACAAGGCAGTTGACCCACTGTTCCCCTGAACAAGGCAGTTGACCCACTGTTCCCCTGAACAAGGCAGTTGACCCACTGTTCCCCTAAACAAGGCAGTTAACCCACTGTTCCCCTAAACAAGGCAGTTGACCCACTGTTCCCCTAAACAAGGCAGTTGACCCACTGTTCCCCTAAACAAGGCAGTTAACCCACTGTTCCCCTAAACAAGGCAGTTAACCCACTGTTCCCCTAAACAAGGCAGTTGACCCACTGTTCCCCTGAACAAGGCAGTTGACCCCCTGTTCCCCTGAACAAGGCAGTTGACCCACTGTTCCCCTAAACAAGGCAGTTAACCCACTGTTCCCCTAAACAAGGCAGTTGACCCACTGTTCCCCTGAACAAGGCAGTTGACCCACTGTTCCCCGGGCGCTGAAGACGTGGATGTCGATTAACTCACTACCCCTTTCTGGCTAACTCACTACCCCTTTCTGGCTAACTCACTACCCCTTTCTGGCTAACTCACTACCCCTTTCTGGCTAACTCACTACCCCTTTCTGGCTAACTCACTACCCCTTTCTGGCTAACTCACTACCCCTTTCTGGCTAACTCACTACCCCGTTCTGGCTAACTCACTACCCCTTTCTGGCTAACTCACCACCCCTTTCTGGCTAACTCACTACCCCTTTCTGGCTAACTCACTACCCCTTTCTGGCTAACTCACAACCCCTTTCTGGCTAACTCACTACCCCTTTCTGGCTAACTCACTACCCCTTTCTGGCTAACTCACTACCCCTTTCTGGCTAACTCACTACCCCTTTCTGGCTAACTCACTACCCCTTTCTGGCTAACTCACTAACCCTTTCTGGCTAACTCACTACCCCTTTCTGGCTAACTCACTACCCCTTTCTGGCTAACTCACTACCCCTTTCTGGCTAACTCACTACCCCTTTCTGGCTAACTCACTACCCCTTTCTGGCTAACTCACAACCCCTTTCTGGCTAACACACAACCCCTTTCTGGCTAACTCATGAACCCCTTTCTGGCTAACTCACAACCCCTTTCTGGCTAACTCACAACCCCTTTCTGGCTAACTCACTAACCCTTTCTGGCTAACTCACTACCCCTTTCTGGCTAACTCACTACCCCTTTCTGGCTAACTCACTACCCCTTTCTGGCTAACTCACTACCCCTTTCTGGCTAACTCACAACCCCTTTCTGGCAAGCTCACAACCCCTTTCTGGCTAACTCACTACCCCTTTCTGGCTAACTCACAACCCCCTTCTGGCTAACTCACTACCCCTTTCTGGCTAACTCACTACCCCTTTCTGGCTAACTCACTACCCCTTTCTGGCTAACTCACAACCCCTTTCTGGCTAACTCACTACCCCTTTCTGGCTAACTCACTACCCCTTTCTGGCTAACTCACTACCCCTTTCTGGCAAGCTCACAACCCAAACGTGCAATAATCAATAGCAATGTACCACTAGAATAAACACAGGAGAGATAAGAAGAAATTTGAAGAACACTATAGGTAAGTAAGTAAGCATACTATATACAGGGTCAGTTCTAGTTCCATTTTAACAATGTACAGGGATACTGGAATGATGGAGTTGGATATGTATAAGGTGACTATATACAGGGTCAGTACCATATTAACAATGTACAGGGGTACTGGAGTGATGGAGGTAGATATGTATAGGGGGAAGGGGACAGGGATACTGGAGTGATAGAGGTAGATATGTATAGAGGGAAGGGGACAGGGATACTGGAGTGATGGAGGTAGATATGTATAGGGGTAAGGGGACAGGGATACTGGAGTGATGGAGGTAGATATGTATAGGGGTAAGGAGACAGGGATACTGGAGTGATGGAGGTAGATATGTGTAGGGGGAAGGGGACAGGGATACTGGAGTGATGGAGGTAGATATGTATAGTGATGGAGGTAGATATGTATAGTGATGGAGGTAGATATGTATAGTGATGGAGGTAGATATGTATAGTGATGGAGGTAGATATGTATAGTGATGGAGGTAGATATGTATAGTGATGGAGGTAGATATGTATAGTGATGGATGTAGATATGTATAGTGATGGAGGTAGATATGTATAGTGATGGAGGTAGATATGTATAGTGATGGAGGTAGATATGTATAGTGATGGAGGTAGATATGTATAGTGATGGAGGTAGATATGTATAGGGGAAAGGGGACTATACACAGGGTCAGTTTAGTATAAATGTGTGTGCATTTTATGTGTGACAAGAACGTCACAAGAACGTCACCTTTTCTTGTTGACAAAGATGCTAGAAGTCTAGTGGAGAAGGAGAGATGGAAATTATTGATTTCAAATGTCAGTGTGTGTGCGACACGTCGAAATGCGGTGTGGATATGAGCTGAACGCTCTCAGAAGGACAATATCCTCTAAGCTGATTCATGGGAGTCTATGGGCCCATAATGTCCAGTACTAACAAGGAATCAATGGGCTAGAAAAATGCTAACAGCAGACCTCTATGTCCCAGTCCTTTGTCTCTGCTAACAGCAGACCTCTATGTCCCTGTCCTTTGTCTCTGCTAACAGCTGACCTCTATGTCCCAGTCATTTGTCTCTGCTAACAGCTGACCTCTATGTCCCAGTCCTTTGTCTCTGCTAACAGCTGACCTCTATGTCCCAGTCCTTTGTCTCTGCTAACAGCTGACCTCTATGTCCCAGTCCTTTGTCTCTGCTAACAGCAGACCTCTATCAGACCTCTAGGTCCCAGTCCTTTGTCTCTGCTAACAGCTGACCTCTATGTCCCAGTCCTTTGTCTCTGCTAACAGCTGACCTCTATGTCCCAGTCCTTTGTCTCTGCTAACAGGAGACCTCTATCAGACCTCTATGTCCCAGTCCTTTGTCTCTGCTAACAGCTGACCTCTATCTCCCAGTCCTTTGTCTCTGCTAACAGCTGACCTCTATGTCCCAGTCCTTTGTCTCTGCTAACAGCAGACCTCTATCAGACCTCTAGGTCCCAGTCCTTTGTCTCTGCTAACAGCTGACCTCTATGTCCCAGTCCTTTGTCTCTGCTAACAGCAGACCTCTATCAGACCTCTAGGTTCCAGTCCTTTGTCTCTGCTAACAGCTGACCTCTATGTCCCAGTCATTTGTCTCTGCTAACAGCTGACCTCTATGTCCCAGTCCTTTGTCTCTGCTAACAGCAGACCTCTATCAGACCTCTATGTCCCAGTCCTTTGTCTCTGCTAACAGCAGACCTCTATGTCCCTGTCCTTTGTCTCTGCTAACAGCAGACCTCTATCAGACCTCTATGTCCCAGTCCTTTGTCTCTCCCTCACAGAATGTCATTCATTTCACTATTTTGGCTGTTGAAGGGGTGGAGAGGTGGAGAGGTGGACAGGTGGAGGTGTATTGGGGTGATGGAGAAAGGTGAAAGCCTGGAGGTGTATTGGGGTGATGGAGAGATGGAAGCCTGTAGGTGTATAGGGTGATGGAGAGAGGTGGAAGCCTGGAGATGTATGAGGTGATCGAGAGAGATGCCAGGGCTGCTCTCTCTCCCCTGAATGACTCCAGGTTACAAACCAGACCAGTCAAACCGTTCCCCTTAGAGGGAGGGGTATAGAGCACAGACAGAAGTGAGGGGACATCCTTGACAGGTTGATCATACCTCACCGTTCAAAATATCTCTCTGGAGGATTTTAACTTCAGCAAGACATTGAAGGGTATAACAGAGTTATTGTTTTGTTGGTGTGTTTACATGTCGCTGTGCGTACCAGAACTCTGCAGGTAGCCATGGCCTCTGGAAGATGTTTTGAGTTGGGGAAGCTGGAGATGGATGAGAAAAAAATATTCCATGCATCTATAATCACATTTGCGTAGTGTTATCATACAGTTTAGCAGATGTGTCTTCTGATCCACCACACATAGGGATTTTCTTAGTAGGGTCTGGGGAAAAAAATGCCTTTATTAGCATTTCGTGCAATTGATAATTTACAGTGCATTCGGAAAGTAGTCAGACCCCTTAACTTATTGCACATTTTGTTACGGCCTTATTATAAAATGGATTAAATAGTGTTTTTGCCCAAATCAATCTACACAATACCCCATTATGACAAAGCAAAAGGTTGAGACATTTTTGCTAAATAAAAAAAAAACAAAAAACGTTTAATATTACATTTACATAAGTATTCAGACCATTTTCTTGGTACTTTGTTGACGTGCCTTTGGCAGAGATTACAGGCTTGGCACACCGGTATTTGGGGAGTTTCTCCCATTCTTCTCTACAGATCCTCTCAAGCTCTGTCAGGTTGGATGAATAGCGTCGCTACACAGCTATTTTCAGGTCTCTCAGAGATGTTCTATCGGGTTCAAATCCAGGCTCCGGCTGGGCCACTCAACGGCGTTCTGAGACTTGTCCAAAGCCACTCCTGCGTTGTCTTGGCTGCGTGCTTAGGGTCGTTGTCTTGTTGGAAAGTGAACCTTCGCCCGTGTCTGAGATCTGAGAGCTCTGGAGTAGGTTTTCATCAAGGATCACTCTGTGTTTTGCTCCGTTCATCTTTGCATCGATCCTGACTAGTCTCCCAGTCCCTGCTACTGAAAAACACCCGAGAGCATGATGCTGCCACCACCATACTTCACCTTCGAGATGGTGCCTGGTTTCCTCCAGACATGATGCTGCCACCACCATGCTTCACCATAGGGATGGTGCCTGGTTTCCTCAGACATGATGCCACCACCATGCTTCACCTTTGGGATGGTGCCTGGTTTTCCT
>NW_025750391.1:0-5000 GCF_021184085.1 Oncorhynchus gorbuscha | reverse complement strand
TGCAAAAAGGATGCATGTTTTGGTGTATTTTTACTCTGCTCAGACTTCCTTCTTTTCACTGTGTCAACTAAATGAAATGTGTTATTTGTTATTATTATGTTTGTCACACATGCTGGAATACAACAGGTTTACCATGAAAGTCTTACTCACCAGCCCTTATCCAACAACGCAGAGTGTTAAGAGTTATGAAAAGTAAGTAAGAAACATTTGCTAGATCAACTAAATGGAAAAAAAATACAAGAAAATAACAAAAACAATACCACTACCGAGTCCATGTGCAGTGGTACGTGTGTGTGTGTGTGTGTGTGTGTGTGTGTGTGTGTGTGTGTGTGTGTGTGTGTGTGTGTGTGTGTGTGTGTGTGTGTGTGTGTGTGTGTGTGTGTGTGTGTGTGTGTGTGTGGCATCAATATGGTGTGTGTGTGTGTGTTTGTGTGTGTGTGTGTGTGTGTGTGTGTGGCATCAATATGGTGTGTGTGTGGCATCAATATGGTGTGTGTGTGTGTGGCATCAATATGGTGTGTGTGTGTGTGTGTGTGGCATCAATATGGTGTGTGTGTGTGTGTGTGGCATCAATATGGTGTGTGTGTGTGAATGTGTGTGTGTGTGGCATCAATATGGTGTGTGTGTGTGTGGCATCAATATGGTGTGTGTGTGTGTGTGTGTGTGTGTGTGTGTGTGTGTGTGTGTGTGTGTGTGTGTGTGTGTGTGTGTGTGTGTGTGTGTGTGTGTGTGTGTGTGGCATCAATATGGTGTGTGTGTGTGTGTGTGTGTGTGTGTGTGTGTGTGTGTGTGTGTGTGTGTGTGTGTGTGTGTGTGTGTGTGTGTGTGTGTGTGTGTGTGTGTGTGGCATCAATATGGTGTGTGTGTGTGTGTGTGTGTGTGTGTGGCATCAATATGGTGTGTGTGTGTGTGTGGCATCAATATGGTGTGTGTGTGTGTGGCATCAATATGGTGTGTGTGTGTGTGTGTGTGGCATCAATATGGTGTGTGTGTGTGTGTGGCATCAATATGGTGTGTGTGTGTGTGTGTGTGTGTGGCATCAATATGGTGTGTGTGTGTGTGTGTGTGTGTGGCATCAATATGGTGTGTGTGTGTGTGTGTGTGTGTGGCATCAATATGGTGTGTGTGTGTGTGTGTGGCATCAATATGGTGTGTGTGTGTGTGTGTGTGTGTGTGTGTGTGTGTGTGTGTGTGTGTGTGTGTGTGTGTGTGTGTGTGTGTGTGTGTGTGTGTGTGTGTGTGTGTGTGTGTGTGTGTGTGTGTGTGTGGCATCAATATGGTGTGTGTATGTGCATGTGTGGCATCAATATGGTGTGTGTGTGTGTGTGTGTGTGTGGCATCAATATGGTGTGTGTGTGTGTGTGTGTGTGTGTGTGGCATCAATATGGTGTGTGTGTGTGGCATCAATATGGTGTGTGTGTGTGTGTGTGTGTGTGTCCGTTTCACCTGTACAGTGGAAAAATAATAATACATAATAATAAAATAGTCCTGGTAGCCATTTGTAGATAGTCCTGGTAGCCATTTGTAGATAGTCCTGGTAGCCATTTGTAAATAGTCCTGGTAGCCATTTGTAGATAGTCATGGTAGCCATTTGTAGATAGTCCTGGTAGCCATTTGTAGATAGTCATGGTAGCCATTTGTAGATAGTCCTGGTAGCCATTTGTAGATAGTCCTGGTAGCCATTTGTAGATAGTCATGGTAGCCATTTGTAGATAGTCCTGGTAGCCATTTGTAGATAGTCATGGTAGCCATTTGTAGATAGTCCTGGTAGCCATTTGTAGATAGTCCTGGTAGCCATTTGTAGATAGTCCTGGTAGCCATTTGTAGATAGTCCTGGTAGCCATTTGTAAATAGTCCTGATAGCCATTTGTAGATAGTCCTGGTAGCCATTTGTAAATAGTCCTGATAGCCATTTGTAAATAGTCCTGGTAGCCATTTGTAAATAGTCCTGGTAGCCATTTGTAAATAGTCCTGGTAGCCATTTGTAAATAGTCCTGGTAGCCATTTGTAAATAGTCCTGGTAGCCATTTGTAGATAGTCCTGGTAGCCATTTGTAAATAGTCCTGGTAGCCATTTGTAAATGTCCTGGTAGCCATTTGTAGATAGTCCTGGTAGCCATTTGTAAATAGTCCTGGTAGCCATTTGTAAATAGTCCTGGTAGCCATTTGTAAATAGTCCTGGTAGCCATTTGTAGATAGTCCTGGTAGCCATTTGTAAATAGTCCTGGTAGCCATTTGTAGATAGTCCTGGTAGCCATTTGTAGATAGTCCTGATAGCCATTTGTAGATAGTCCTGGTAGCCATTTGTAAATAGTCCTGGTAGCCATTTGTAGATAGTCCTGGTAGCCATTTGTAGATAGTCATGGTAGCCATTTGTAGATAGTCATGGTAGCCATTTGTAGATAGTCATGGTAGCCATTTGTAGATAGTCCTGGTAGCCATTTGTAGATAGTCCTGGTAGCCATTTGTAGATAGTCATGGTAGCCATTTGTAGATAGTCATGGTAGCCATTTGTAGATAGTCCTGGTATCCATTTGTAGATAGTCCTGGTAGCCATTTGTAGATAGTCATGGTAGCCATTTGTAGATAGTCCTGGTAGCCATTTGTAGATAGTCATGGTAGCCATTTGTAGATAGTCCTGGTAGCCATTTGTAAATAGTCATATCGCTTGGTGGTAGAAGCTGTTAAACTGTGGAGGAGCTTTTTTGGTCCCATGCTGTATTAGAGAGAAGAGTCTGTGTCTTGGATGGCTGGAGTATTAGACAACTTTTAGGGCCTGATGTCCTGGATGTCAGGGAGCTCAACCCCAGTGATGTACTGGGCCGTACGCACTACCCTCTATAGCACATCGCGGTCAGATGCAGAGCAACCAGTGCTCTCGATGGTGCAGCTGTAGAACTTTTTGAGCATCTGGGGACCCGTGACAAATCTTTTCAGCCTCCTGAGGGGGAATAGAGGGCCTGGTTGTTTTCACGACTGTGTTAATGTGCTCCACGATACCGTTTAGTCACGGTAACTAGGCTTCTCAAAAACTCTGATGCTATGTCCTTGGTTTTGCTTCGTTATTATGGGGTATTGTGAATAGATTGATGAGGGGGAAGAAATAATTGAATGCATTTCAGAATAAGGCTGTTACGTAACAAAATGTGTAATAAGTCAAGGGGTCTGAATACTTTCTGACGGCACTGTAGGAAGACCAGCTGGTTCCACCAATGGGGTGGACAGAGAAGAGATTAGACTGACATGACTGGCTGAGCGGGACCAGCCCTCCTGTGGGGGTGGGAGGGCCAAGAGACATGAGGTGGCATAGCCTGAAGATAGGGAGGGGCAGTTCCTCTGTTCTGTAGATAACCTGAAGGTAGGGAGGGGCAGTTCCTCTGTTCTGTAGATAACCTGAAGGTAGGGAGGGACAGTGCCTCTTGCTGTTCTGTAGATAACCTGAAGATAGGGAGGGACAGTGCCTCTTGCTGTTCTGTAGATAACCTGAAGGTAGGGAGGGGCAGTTCCTCTTGCTGTTCTGTAGATAGCCTGAAGATAGGGAGGGGCAGTGCCTCTTGCTGTTCTGTAGATAGCCTGAAGATAGGGAGGGGCAGTGCCTCTTGCTGTTCTGTAGATAGCCTGAAGATAGGGAGGGGCAGTTCCTCTTGCTGTTCTGTAGATAGCCTGAAGGTAGGGAGGGGCAGTTCCTCTTGCTGTTCTGTAGATAGCCTGAAGTTAGGGAGGGGCAGTGCCTCTTGCTGTTCTGTAGATAACCTGAAGTTAGGGAGGGGCAGTGCCTCTTGCTGTTCTGTAGATAACCTGAAGATAGGGAGGGACAGTTCCTCTTGCTGTTCTGTAGATAACCTGAAGTTAGGGAGGGGCAGTTCCTCTTGCTGTTCTGTAGATAACCTGAAGATAGGGAGGGACAGTTCCTCTTGCTGTTCTGTAGATAACCTGAAGTTAGGGAGGGGCAGTTCCTCTTGCTGTTCTGTAGATAACCTGAAGATAGGGAGGGACAGTGCCTCTTGCTGTTCTGTAGATAACCTGAAGGTAGGGAGGGACAGTTCCTCTTGGTGTTCTGTAGATAACCTGAAGGTAGGGAGGGGCAGTTCCTCTTGCTGTTCTGTAGATAGGTAGGGAGGGGCAGTTCCTCTTGCTGTTCTGTAGATAGCCTGAAGGTAGGGAGGGGCAGTTCCTCTTGCTGTTCTGTAGATAGGTAGGGAGGGGCAGTTCCTCTTGCTGTTCTGTAGATAGGTAGGGAGGGGCAGTTCCTCTTGCTGTTCTGTAGATAGCCTGAAGATAGGGAGGGGCAGTGCCTCTTGCTGTTCTGTAGATAGCCTGAAGGTAGGGAGGGACAGTTCCTCTTGCTGTTCTGTAGATAGCCTGAAGGTAGGGAGGGGCAGTTCCTCTTGCTGTTCTGTAGATAACCTGAAGGTAGGGAGGGGCAGTGCCTCTTGCTGTTCTGTAGATAGCCTGAAGATAGGGAGGGGCAGTGCCTCTTGCTGTTCTGTAGATAGCCTGAAGATAGGGAGGGGCAGTGCCTCTTGCTGTTCTGTAGATAGCCTGAAGATAGGGAGGGGCAGTGCCTCTTGCTGTTCTGTAGATAGCCTGAAGATAGGGAGGGGCAGTGCCTCTTGCTGTTCTGTAGATAGCCTGAAGGTAGGGAGGGACAGTTCCTCTTGCTGTTCTGTAGGTAACCTGAAGGTAGGGAGGGGCAGTTCCTCTTGCTGTTCTGTAGATAACCTGAGGGTAGGGAGGGACAGTTGCTGTTCTGTAGATAACCTGAAGGTAGAGAGGACAGTTCCTCTTGCTGTTCTGTAGATAATCTGAAGGTAGGGAGGGACAGTTCCTCTTGGTGTTCTGTAGATAACCTGAAGGTAGGGAGGGACAATTGCTGTTCTGTAGATAACCTGAAGGTAGACAGGACAGTTCCTCTTGCTGTTCTGTAGATAAACTGAAGGTAGGGAGGGACAGTTCCTCTTGCTGTTCTGTAGATAACCTGAAGGTAGAGAGGGACAATTG
>NW_025750390.1:12500-19398 GCF_021184085.1 Oncorhynchus gorbuscha | reverse complement strand
GCCATCACTAGTCAGCTTCTATCTCAAGGCCATCAGACTGTTAAACAGCCATCACTAGTCAGCTTCTATCTCAAGGCCATCAGACTGTTAAACAGCCATCACTAGTCAAGGCCATCTCAAGGCCATCAGACTGTTAAACAGCCATCACTAGTCAGCTTCTATCTCAAGGCCATCAGACTGTTAAACAGCTTCTATCTCAAGGCCATCAGACTGTTAAACAGCCATCACTAGTCAGCTTCTATCTCAAGGCCATCAGACTGTTAAACAGCCATCACTAGTCAGCTTCTATCTCAAGGCCATCAGACTGTTAAACAGCCATCACTGCCCTGAACTCAATCATTGTAGCGACCAGGTTTCTCTATTATGTACACAGACATGGAACACTGGTCACTTTCATGATGGAACACAGGTCACTTTCATGATGGAACACTGGTCACTTTCATGATGGAACACTGGTCACTTTCATGATGGAACACTGGTCACTTTCATAATGGAACACTGGTCACTTTCATGATGGAACACTGGTCACTTTAATAATGGAACACTGGTCACTTTCATGATGGAACACTGGTCACTTTAATAATGGAACACTGGTCACTTTCATAATGGAACACTGGTCACTTTCATAATGGAACACTGGTCACTTTCATGATGGAACACTGGTCACTTTCATGATGGAACACTGGTCACTTTCATAATGGAACACTGGTCACTTTCATGATGGAACACTGGTCACTTTCATAATGGAACACTGGTCACTTTCATGATGGAACACTGGTCACTTTCATAATGGAACACTGGTCACTTTCATAA
This sequence comes from Oncorhynchus gorbuscha, assembly GCF_021184085.1. NCBI lineage: Eukaryota > Metazoa > Chordata > Actinopteri > Salmoniformes > Salmonidae > Oncorhynchus > Oncorhynchus gorbuscha. The sequence goes on along the minus strand of NW_025750390.1, from coordinate 18,585 downwards.
TGGAACACTGGCCACTTTCATAATGGAACACTGGTCACTTTCATAATGGAACACTGGTCACTTTCATGATGGAACACTGGTCACTTTCATAATGGAACACTGGTCACTTTCATAATGGAACACTGGTCACTTTCATAATGGAACACTGGTCACTTTAATAATGGAACACTGGTCACTTTCATGATGGAACACTGGTCACTTTCATGATGGAACACTGGTCACTTTCATGATGGAACACTGGTCACTTTCATGATGGAACACAGGTCACTTTCATAATGGAACACTGGCTTAATTAAATAGTACCCTTCAAAACACCAGTCTCAATGTCAACAGTGAAGAGGTGACTCCGGGATGCTGGCCTTCTAGGCAGAGTTCCTCTGTCCAGTCTCAACGTCAACAGTGAAGAGGCCACTCCGGGATGCTGACCTTCGAGGCAGAGTTCCTCTGTCCAGTCTCAACGTCAACAGTGAAGAGGCCACTCCGGGATGCTGACCTTCGAGGCAGAGTTCCTCTGTCCAGTCTCAACGTCAACAGTGAAGAGGTGACTGAAGGATGCTGGCCTTCTAGGCAGAGTTCCTCTGTCCAGTCTCAACGTCAACAGTGAAGAGGCGACTCCGGGATGCTGACCTTCGAGGCAGAGTTCCTCTGTCCAGTGTCTGTGTTCTTTTGCCCATCTTAATCTTTCTCTTTTTATTGGCCAGTCTGAGATATGGCTTTTTCTTTGCAACTCTGCCTAGAAGGCCAGCATCCCGGAGTCACCTCTTCACTTTTGACGTTGAGACTGGTGTTTTGAAGGGTACTATTTAATTAAGCTGCCAGCTGAGGACTTGTGAGGCGTCTGTTTCTCAAACTAGACACTCTAATGTACTTGTCCTCTTGCTCAGTTGTGCACCGGGGCCTCCCACTCCTCTTTCTAGTCTGGTTAGAGCCAGTTTGAGTCTGTTCTGTGAAGGGAGTAGTCCACAGCGTTGTACGAGATCTTCAGTTTCTTTCTCACATGGAATAGCCTTCATTTCACAGAACAAGAATAGACTGACGAGTTTCAGAAGAAAGCTCTTTGTTTCTCAGGGTGTATAATGAGAATAACATCAGGTTTGTTTCTCAGGGTGTATAATGAGAATAACATCAGGTTTGTTTCTCAGGGTGTATAATGGGAATAACATCAGGTTTGTTTCTCAGGGTGTATAATGGGAATAACATCAGGTTTGTTTCTCAGAGTGTATAATGAGAATAACATCAGGTTTGTTTCTCAGGGTGTATAATGGGAATAACATCAGGTTTGTTTCTCAGGGTGTATAATGGGAATAACATCAGGTTTGTTTCTTAGGGTGTATAATTGGAATAACATCAGGTTTGTTTCTCAGGGTGCATAATGGGAATAACGCCTGGTTTGTTTCTCAGGGTGTATAATGGGAATAACATCAGGTTTGTTTCTCAGGGTGTATAAAGGGAATAACATCAGGTTTGTTTCTCAGGGTGTATAATGGGAATTACATCAGGTTTGTTTCTCAGGGTGTATAATGGGAATAACATCAGGTTTGTTTCTCAGGGTGTATAATGGGAATAACATCAGGTTTGTTTCTCAGGGTGTATAATGGGGATTACATCAGGTTTGTTTCTCAGGGTGTATAATGGGAATAACATCAGGTTTGTTTCTCAGGGTTTATAATGGGAATTACATCAGGTTTGTTTCTCAGGGTGTATAATGGGAATTACATCAGGTTTGTTTCTCAGGGTGTATAATGGGAATTACATCAGGTTTGTTTCTCAGGGTGTATAATGGGAATTACATCAGGTTTGTTTCTCAGGGTGTATAAAGGGAATAACATCAGGTTTGTTTCTCAGGGTGTATAATGGGAATTACATCAGGTTTGTTTCTCAGGGTGAATAATGGGAATTACATCAGGTTTGTTTCTCAGGGTGTATAATGGGAATTACATCAGGTTTGTTTCTCAGGGTGTATAATGGGAATTACATCAGGTTTGTTTCTCAGGGTTTATAAAGGGAATTACATCAGGTTTGTTTCTCAGGGTGTATAAAGGGAATAACATCAGGTTTGTTTCTCAGGGTGTATAATGGGAATTACATCAGGTTTGTTTCTCAGGGTGAATAATGGGAATTACATCAGGTTTGTTTCTCATGGTGTATAATGGGAATTACATCAGATTTGTTTCTCAGGGTGTATAATGGGAATTACATCAGGTTTGTTTCTCAGGGTGTATAATGGGAATTACATCAGGTTTGTTTCTCAGGGTGTATAATGGGAATAACATCAGGTTTGTTTCTTAGGGTGTATAATTGGAATAACATCAGGTTTGTTTCTCAGGGTGTATAATGGGAATTACATCAGGTTTGTTTCTCAGGGTGTATAAAGGGAATAACATCAGGTTTGTTTCTCAGGGTGTATAATGGGAATTACATCAGGTTTGTTTCTCAGGGTGAATAATGGGAATTACATCAGGTTTGTTTCTCAGGGTGTATAATGGGAATTACATCAGGTTTGTTTCTCAGGGTGTATAATGGGAATTACATCAGGTTTGTTTCTCAGGGTTTATAAAGGGAATTACATCAGGTTTGTTTCTCAGGGTGTATAAAGGGAATAACATCAGGTTTGTTTCTCAGGGTGTATAATGGGAATTACATCAGGTTTGTTTCTCAGGGTGAATAATGGGAATTACATCAGGTTTGTTTCTCATGGTGTATAATGGGAATTACATCAGATTTGTTTCTCAGGGTGTATAATGGGAATTACATCAGGTTTGTTTCTCAGGGTGTATAATGGGAATTACATCAGGTTTGTTTCTCAGGGTGTATAATGGGAATAACATCAGGTTTGTTTCTTAGGGTGTATAATTGGAATAACATCAGGTTTGTTTCTCAGGGTGTATAATGGGAATAACGCCTGGTTTGTTTCTCAGGGTGTATAATGGGAATAACATCAGGTTTGTTTCTCAGGGTGTATAAAGGGAATAACATCAGGTTTGTTTCTCAGGGTGTATAATGGGAATTACATCAGGTTTGTTTCTCAGGGTGTATAATGGGAATAACATCAGGTTTGTTTCTCAGGGTGTATAATGGGAATAACATCAGGTTTGTTTCTCAGGGTGTATACTGGGGATTACATCAGGTTTGTTTCTCAGGGTGTATAATGGGAATAGCATCAGGTTTGTTTCTCAGGGTTTATAATGGGAATTACATCAGGTTTGTTTCTCAGGGTGTATATTGGGAATAACATCAATACCCAGCAACTTGACACAGCCATTGAAAAGGAGTGGGACCACATTCCACATTCTATGAGAAGGAGATGTGTCGCGACTGGTTTTCTGATCCACACCAGATACTGACTGGTTCTGATCCACACCAGATACTGACTGGTTCTGATCCACACCAGATACTGACTGGTTCTGACCCACAATAGATACTGACTGGTTCTGATCCACACCAGATACTGACTGGTTCTGATCCACCCCAGATACTGACTGGTTCTGATCCACCCCAGATACTGACTGGTTCTGATCCACACCAGATACTGACTGGTTCTGATCCACACCAGATACTGACTGGTTCTGATCCACACCAGATACTGACTGGTTCTGATCCACCCCAGATACTGACTGGTTCTGATCCACACCAGATACTGACTGGTTCTGATCCACACCAGATACTGACTGGTTCTGATCCACACCAGATACTGACTGGTTCTGATCCACACCAGATACTGACTGGTTCTGATCCACACCAGATACTGACTGGTTCTGATCCACACCAGATACTGACTGGTTCTGATCCACACCAGATACTGACTGGTTCTGATCCACCCCAGATACTGACTGGTTCTGATCCACACCAGATACTGACTGGTTCTGATCCACCCCAGATACTGACTGGTTCTGATCCACACCCCCCTACCTTTTTATTAAAGGTGTCTGTGACCAACAGATGCATATCTGTATTCCCAGTCATGTCAAATCCATAGATTACGGCCTAATTATTTATTTTAAATTGACTGATTTCCTTCTACGAACTGTAAAATAAAATCTTTGAAAGTGTTGCATGTTGCGTTATATATTTTTGTTCAGTATTTTTACCGTATTTACAATGTGCAGGGATTCAGAAATTTCAGTAAGAGCACTTTCTCTTGCTCTCTCTCTCTCTCCTCCATCTCTCTCTCCTCCAGGGTAGCCTAGTGGTTAGAGCGTTGGACTAGTAACCGAAAGGTTGCAAGTTCGAATCCCCGAGCTGACAAGGTACAAATCTGTCGTTCTGCCCCTGAACAGGCAGTTAACCCACTGTTCCCAGGCCGTCATTGAAAACAAGAATTTGTTCTTAACTGACTTGCCTGGTTAAATAAAGGTAAAATAAAACATATCTCTCTCTCTCTCCTCCATCTCTCCTTCATCTCTCCTCTATCTCTCCTCCATCTCTCTCGATCTCTCCTCCATCTCTCCTCCATCTCTCCTCCATCTCTCTCGATCTCTCCTCCATCTCTCCTCCATCTCTCCTCCGTCTCTCTCCATCTCCCTCTCGATCTCTCCTCTATCTCTCCTCCATCTATCTCTCTCCATCTCCCTCTCGATCTCTCCTCTATCTCTCTCCATCTCCCTCTCGATCTCTCCTCTATCTCTCCTCCATCTATCTCTCTCCATCTCCCTCTCGATCTCTCCTCTATCTCTCCTCCATCTATCTCTCTCCATCTCCCTCTCGATCTCTCCTCCATCTATCTCTCTCCATCTCCCTCTCGATCTCTCTCTCTCTCTCCATCTATCTCTCTCCATCTCCCTCTCGATCTCTCCTCTATCTCTCGATCTCTCTATCTCTCCTCCATCTATCTCTCTCCATCTCCCTCTCGATCTCTCCTCTATCTCTCCTCCATCTATCTCTCTCCATCTCCCTCTCGATCTCTCTCTCTCTCCATCTATCTCTCTCCATCTCCCTCTCGATCTCTCCTCCATCTATCTCTCGATCTCTCTATCTCTCCTCCATCTATCTCTCTCCATCTCCCTCTCGATCTCTCCTCTATCTCTCCTCCATCTATCTCTCTCCATCTCCCTCTCGATCTCTCCTCTATCTCTCCTCCATCTATCTCTCTCCATCTCCCTCTCGATCTCTCCTCTATCTCTCCTCCATCTATCTCTCTCCATCTCCTCTCGATCTCTCCTCTATCTCTCCTCCATCTATCTCTCTCCATCTCCCTCTCGATCTCTCCTCTATCTCTCCTCCATCTATCTCTCTCCATCTCCCTCTCGATCTCTCCTCTATCTCTCCTCCATCTATCTCTCTCCATCTCCCTCTCGATCTCTCCTCTATCTCTCCTCCATCTATCTCTCTCCATCTCCCTCTCGATCTCTCCTCTATCTCTCCTCCATCTATCTCTCTCCATCTCCCTCTCGATCTCTCCTCTATCTCTCCTCCATCTATCTCTCTCCATCTCCCTCTCGATCTCTCCTCTATCTATCTATCTCTCTCCATCTCCCTCTCGATCTCTCCTCTATCTCTCCTCTATCCATCTATCTCTCTCCATCTCCCTCTCGATCTCTCCTCTATCTCTCCTCCATCTATCTCTCTCCATCTCCCTCTCGATCTCCTCTATCTCTCCTCCATCTATCTCTCTCCATCTCCCTCTCGATCTCTCCTCTATCTCTCCTCCATCTATCTCTCTCCATCTCCCTCTCGATCTCTCCTCTATCTATCTATCTCTCTCCATCTCCCTCTCAATCTCTCCTCTATCTATCTATCTCTCTCCATCTCCCTCTCGATCTCTCCTCTATCTCTCCTCCATCTATCTCTCTCCATCTCCCTCTCGATCTCTCCTCTATCTCTCCTCCATCTATCTCTCTCCATCTCCCTCTCGATCTCTCCTCTATCTCTCCTCCATCTATCTCTCTCCATCTCCCTCTCGATCTCTCCCTCTATCTCTCCTCCATCTATCTCTCTCCATCTCCCTCTCGATCTCTCCTCTATCTCTCCTCCATCTATCTCTCTCCATCTCCCTCTCGATCTCTCCTCTATCTCTCCTCCATCTATCTCTCTCCATCTCCCTCTCGATCTCTCCTCTATCTCTCCTCCATCTATCTCTCTCCATCTC
>NW_025750390.1:2500-10000 GCF_021184085.1 Oncorhynchus gorbuscha | reverse complement strand
ACTAGTTACTATGGTGATCTATGTCCTAGGTTAGTAATACTAGTTACTATGGTGATCTATGTCCTAGGTTAGTAATACTAGTTACTATGGTGATCTATGTCCTAGGTTAGTAATTCTAGTTACTATGGTGATCGAGGCTAGTATTCATGGCACATTGTAAATATCTGACACTGCTAGGATAGTATTCATGGCACATAGTAAATATCTGACACTACTGGGGTAGTATTGTAAATATCTGACACTGCTGGGATAGTATTCATGGCACATTATGGTTACTGCAGTAGATGTTTCTGTGAGGTGATTATGGTTACTGCAGTAGATGTTTCTGTGAGGTGATTATGGTTACTGCAGTAGATATAGTAGATGTTTCTGTGAGGTGATTATGGTCACTGCAGTAGATGTTTCTGTGAGGTGATTGTGGTTACTGCAGTAGATGTTTCTGTGAGGTGATTATGGTTACTGCAGTAGATGTTTCTGTGAGGTGATTATGGTTACTGCAGTAGATGTTTCTGTGAGGTGATTATGGTTACTGCAGTAGATGTTTCTGTGAGGTGATTATGGTTACTGCAGTAGATCTAGTAGGAGATGTTTCTGTGAGGTGATTACGGTTACTGCAGTAGATGTTTCTGTGAGGTGATTGTGGTTACTGCAGTAGATGTTTCTGTGAGGTGATTATGGTTACTGCAGTAGATGTTTCTGTGAGGTGATTATGGTTACTGCAGTAGATGTTTCTGTGAGGTGATTATGGTTACTGCAGTAGATGTTTCTGTGAGGTGATTATGGTTACTGCAGTAGATCTAGTAGGAGATGTTTCTGTGAGGTGATTATGGTTACTGCAGTAGATGTTTCTGTGAGGTGATTATGGTCACTGCAGTAGATGTTTCTGTGAGGTGATTGTGGTTACTGCAGTAGATCTAGTAGGAGATGTTTCTGTGAGGTGATTATGGTTACTGCAGTAGATCTAGTAGGAGATGTTTCTGTGAGGTGATTATGGTTACTGCAGTAGATCTAGTAGGAGATGTTTCTGTGAGGTGATTATGGTTACCGCAGTAGATGTTTCTGTGAGGTGATTATGGTTACTGCAGTAGATGTTTCTGTGAGGTGATTATGGTTACTGCAGTAGATGTTTCTGTGAGGTGATTATGGTTACTGCAGTAGATGTTTCTGTGAGGTGATTATGGTTACTGCAGTAGATCTAGTAGTAGATGTTTCTGTGAGGTGATTATGGTTACTGCAGTAGATCTAGTAGGAGATGTTTCTGTGAGGTGATTATGGTTACTGCAGTAGATCTAGTAGGAGATGTTTCTGTGAGGTGATTATGGTTACTGCAGTAGATCTAGTAGGAGATGTTTCTGTGAGGTGATTGTGGTTACTGCAGTAGATGTTTCTGTGAGGTGATTATGGTTACTGCAGTAGATCTAGTAGGAGATGTTTCTGTGAGGTGATTTTGGTTACTGCAGTAGATGTTTCTGTGAGGTGATTATGGTTACTGCAGTAGATCTAGTAGGAGATGTTTCTGTGAGGTGATTGTGGTTACTGCAGTAGATGTTTCTGTGAGGTGATTATGGTCACTACAGTAGATCTAGTAGGAGATGTTTCTGTGAGGTGATTATGGTTACTGCAGTAGATGTTTCTGTGAGGTGATTATGGTTACTGCAGTAGATGTTTCTGTGAGGTGATTATGGTTACTGCAGAAGATGTTTCTGTGAGGTGATTATGGTCACTGCAGTAGATGTTTCTGTGAGGTGATTATGGTTACTGCAGTAGATGTTTCTGTGAGGTGATTATGGTTACTGCAGTAGATGTTTCTGTGAGGTGATTATGGTTACTGCAGTAGATCTAGTAGTGGATGTTTCTGTGAGGTGATTATGGTTACTGCAGTAGATGTTTCTGTGAGGTGATTATGGTTACTGCAGTAGATGTTTCTGTGAGGTGATTATGGTTACTGCAGTAGATCTAGTAGTGGATGTTTCTGTGAGGTGATTATGGTTACTGCAGTAGATCTAGTATTAGATGTTTCTGTGAGGTGATTATGGTTACTGCAGTAGATGTTTCTGTGAGGTGATTATGGTTACTGCAGTAGATGTTTCTGTGAGGTGATTATGGTTACTGCAGTAGATGTTTCTGTGAGGTGATTATGGTCACTGCAGTAGATGTTTCTGTGAGGTGATTATGGTTACTGCAGTAGATCTAGTAGGAGATGTTTCTGTGAGGTGATTATGGTTACTGCAGTAGATGTTTCTGTGAGGTGATTATGGTCACTGCAGTAGATGTTTCTGTGAGGTGATTGTGGTTACTGCAGTAGATATTTCTGTGAGGTGATTATGGTTACTGCAGTAGATGTTTCTGTGAGGTGATTATGGTTACTGCAGTAGATCTAGTAGGAGATGTTTCTGTGAGGTGATTATGGTCACTGCAGTAGATGTTTCTGTGAGGTGATTATGGTCACTGCAGTAGATCTAGTAGGAGACGTTTCTGTGAGGTGATTATGGTTACTGCAGTAGATCTAGTAGGAGATGTTTCTGTGAGGTGATTATGGTTACTGCAGTAGATCTAGTAGGAGATGTTTCTGTGAGGTGATTATGGTCACTGCAGTAGATGTTTCTGTGAGGTGATTATGGTTACTGCAGTAGATGTTTCTGTGAGGTGATTGTGGTTACTGCAGTAGATGTTTCTGTGAGGTGATTATGGTTACTGCAGTAGATGTTTCTGTGAGGTGATTATGGTTACTGCAGTAGATGTTTCTGTGAGGTGATTATGGTTACTGCAGTAGATGTTTCTGTGAGGTGATTATGGTTACTGCAGTAGATATAGTAGGAGATGTTTCTGTGAGGTGATTATGGTCACTGCAGTAGATGTTTCTGTGAGGTGATTATGGTCACTGCAGTAGATCTAGTAGGAGACGTTTCTGTGAGGTGATTATGGTTACTGCAGTAGATGTTTCTGTGAGGTGATTATGGTTACTGCAGTAGATCTAGTAGTAGATGTTTCTGTGAGGTGATTATGGTTACTGCAGTAGATCTAGTAGGAGATGTTTCTGTGAGGTGATTGTGGTTACTGCAGTAGATGTTTCTGTGAGGTGATTATGGTCACTACAGTAGATCTAGTAGGAGATGTTTCTGTGAGGTGATTATGGTCACTGCAGTAGATATAGTAGGAGATGTTTCTGTGAGGTGATTATGGTCACTGCAGTAGATGTTTCTGTGAGGTGATTATGGTCACTGCAGTAGATCTAGTAGGAGACGTTTCTGTGAGGTGATTATGGTTACTGCAGTAGATGTTTCTGTGAGGTGATTATGGTTACTGCAGTAGATCTAGTAGTAGATGTTTCTGTGAGGTGATTATGGTTACTGCAGTAGATCTAGTAGGAGATGTTTCTGTGAGGTGATTATGGTTACTGCAGTAGATCTAGTAGGAGATGTTTCTGTGAGGTGATTATGGTTACTGCAGTAGATCTAGTAGGAGATGTTTCTGTGAGGTGATTATGGTTACTGCAGTAGATCTAGTAGGAGATGTTTCTGTGAGGTGATTATGGTTACTGCAGTAGATCTAGTAGGAGATGTTTCTGTGAGGTGATTGTGGTTACTGCAGTAGATGTTTCTGTGAGGTGATTATGGTCACTACAGTAGATCTAGTAGGAGATGTTTCTGTGAGGTGATTATGGTTACTGCAGTAGATGTTTCTGTGAGGTGATTATGGTTACTGCAGTAGATGTTTCTGTGAGGTGATTATGGTCACTGCAGTAGATGTTTCTGTGAGGTGATTATGGTTACTGCAGTAGATCTAGTAGTGGATGTTTCTGTGAGGTGATTATGGTTACTGCAGTAGATGTTTCTGTGAGGTGATTATGGTTACTGCAGTAGATGTTTCTGTGAGGTGATTATGGTTACTGCAGTAGATCTAGTAGTGGATGTTTCTGTGGTGATGCATTCAATACTATTGACTTCTAATTGAGATTGAGATAAATTAAGTAGTATTTATATTGTACTGGCATTGAGATAAATAAAGTAGTATTGTGTTCTGGCATTGATATAAATAAAGTTGTATTTATAATGTACTTGGTGGGCTACTGGTACTGAGATATAGTAGTATTTATATTGTACTGGTACTGAGAGATATAGTAGTATTTATATTGTACTGGTACTGAGATATAGTAGTATTTATATTGTACTGGTACTGAGATATAGTAGTATTTATATTGTACTGGTACTGAGATATAGTAGTATTTATATTGTACTGGTACTGAGATATAGTAGTATTTATATTGTACTGGTACTGAGATATAGTAGTATTTATATTGTACTGGTACTGAGATATAATAGTATTTATATTGTACTGGTACTGAGATATGGTAGTATTTATATTGTACTGGTACTGAGATATAGTACTATTTATATTGTACTGGTACTGAGATATAGTAGTATTTATATTGTACTGGTACTGAGATATAGTAGTATTTATATTGTACTGGTACTGAGATATAGTAGTATTTATATTGTACTGGTACTGAGATATAGTAGTATTTATATTGTACTGTACTGAGTTATAGTAGTATTTATATTGTACTTGGTGGGCTACTGGTATTGAGATATAGTAGTATTTATGTTGTACTGGTACTGAGATATAGTAGTATTTATATTGTACTGGTACTGAGATATAGTAGTATTTATATTGTACTGGTACTGAGATATAGTAGTATTTATATTGTACTGGTACTGAGATATAGTAGTATTTATATTGTACTGGTACTGAGATATAGTAGTATTTATATTGTACTGGTACTGAGATATAATAGTATTTATATTGTACTGGTACTGAGATATGGTAGTATTTATATTGTACTGGTACTGAGATATAGTACTATTTATATTGTACTGGTACTGAGATATAGTAGTATTTATATTGTACTGGTACTGAGATATAGTAGTATTTATATTGTACTGGTACTGAGATATAGTAGTATTTATATTGTACTGGTACTGAGATATAGTAGTATTTATATTGTACTGTACTGAGTTATAGTAGTATTTATATTGTACTTGGTGGGCTACTGGTATTGAGATATAGTAGTATTTATGTTGTACTGGTACTGAGATATAGTAGTATTTATATTGTACTGGTACTGAGATATAGTGGTATTTATATTGTACTGGTACTGAGATATAGTGGTATTTATATTGTACTGGTACTGAGATATAGTAGTATTTATATTGTTCTGGTACTGAGATATAGTAGTATTTATATTGTTCTGGTACTGAGATATAGTAGTATTTATATTGTTCTGGTACTGAGATATAGTACTATTTATATTGTACTGGTACTGAGATATAGTAGTATTTATATTGTTCTGGTACTGAGATATAGTAGTATTTATATTGTACTGGTACTGAGATATAGTAGTATTTATATTGTTCTGGTACTGAGATATAGTAGTATTTATATTGTTCTGGTACTGAGATATAGTACTATTTATATTGTACTGGTACTGAGATATAGTAGTATTTATATTGTTCTGGTACTGAGATATAGTACTATTTATATTGTACTGGTACTGAGATATAGTAGTATTTATATTGTACTGGTACTGAGATATAGTAGTATTTATATTGTACTGGTACTGAGATATAGTAGTATTTATATTGTTCTGGTACTGAGATATAGTAGTATTTATATTGTACTGGTACTGATATATAGTAGTATTTATATTGTACTGGTACTGAGATATAGTAGTATTTATATTGTTCTGGTACTGAGATATAGTAGTATTTATATTGTACTGGTACTGAGATATAGTAGTATTTATATTGTACTGGTACTGAGATATAGTAGTATTTATATTGTTCTGGTACTGAGATATAGTAGTATTTATATTGTTCTGGTACTGAGATATAGTAGTATTTATATTGTACTGGTCTGAGATATAGTAGTATTTATATTGTACTGGTACTGAGATATAGTAGTATTTATATTGTTCTGGTACTGAGATATAGTAGTATTTATATTGTACTGGTACTGAGATATAGTAGTATTTATATTGTTCTGGTACTGAGATATAGTAGTATTTATATTGTACTGGTCTGAGATATAGTAGTATTTATATTGTACTGGTCTGAGATATAGTAGTATTTATATTGTACTGGTACTGAGATATAGTAGTATTTATATTGTACTGGTACTGAGATATAGTAGTATTTATATTGTACTGGTCTGAGATATAATAGTATTTATATTGTTCTGGTACTGAGATATAGTAGTATTTATATTGTACTGGTCTGAGATATAGTAGTATTTATATTGTTCTGGTACTGAGATATAGTAGTATTTATATTGTACTGGTCTGAGATATAGTAGTATTTATATTGTTCTGGTACTGAGATATAGTAGTATTTATATTGTACTGGTCTGAGATATAGTAGTATTTATATTGTTCTGGTACTGAGATATAGTAGTATTTATATTGTTCTGGTACTGAGATATAGTAGTATTTATATTGTACTGGTACTGAGATATAGTAGTATTTATATTGTGCTGGTCTGAGATATAGTAGTATTTATATTGTACTGGTCTGAGATATAGTAGTATTTATATTGTTCTGGTACTGAGATATAGTAGTATTTATATTGTACTGGTCTGAGATATAGTAGTATTTATATTGTACTGGTCTGAGATATAGTAGTATTTATATTGTTCTGGTACTGAGATATAGTAGTATTTATATTGTACTGGTCTGAGATATAGTAGTATTTATATTGTTCTGGTACTGAGATATAGTAGTATTTATATTGTACTGGTCTGATATATAGTAGTATTTATATTGTACTGGTCTGAGATATAGTAGTATTTATATTGTTCTGGTACTGAGATATAGTAGTATTTATATTGTACTGGTCTGAGATATAGTAGTATTTATATTGTTCTGGTACTGAGATATAGTAGTATTTATATTGTACTGGTCTGAGATATAGTAGTATTTATATTGTACTGGTCTGAGATATAGTAGTATTTATATTGTTCTGGTACTGAGATATAGTAGTATGTATATTGTACTGGTCTGAGATATAGTAGTATTTATATTGTTCTGGTACTGAGATATAGTAGTATTTATATTGTACTGGTCTGAGATATAGTAGTATTTATATTGTTCTGGTACTGAGATATAGTAGTATTTATATTGTACTGGTCTGAGATATAGTAGTATTTATATTGTACTGGTACTGAGATATAGTAGTATTTATATTGTACTGGTACTGAGATATAGTAGTATTTATATTGTACTGGTACTGAGATATAGTAGTATTTATATTGTACTGGTACTGAGATATAGTAGTATTTATATTGTACTGGTACTGAGATATAGTAGTATTTATATTGTACTGGTACTGAGATATAGTAGTATTTATATTGTACTGGTACTGAGATATAGTAGTATTTATATTGTACTGGTCTGAGATATAGTAGTATTTATATTGTTCTGGTACTGAGATATAGTAGTATTTATAT
>NW_025750389.1:7500-19402 GCF_021184085.1 Oncorhynchus gorbuscha | reverse complement strand
GGTCTGACCTCTGAGTCTATGGCCTAGTGTGGTCTGACCTCTGAGTCTATGGCCTGGTGTGGTCTGCCCTCTGAGTCTATGGCCTAGTGTGGTCTGACCTCTGAGTCTATGGCCTAGTGTGGTCTGACCTCTGAGTCTATGACCTGGTGTGGTCTGACCTCTGAGTCTATGGCCTAGTGTGGACTGACCTCTGAGTCTATGGCCTAGTGTGGTCTGACCTCTGAGTCTATGACCTAGTGTGGTCTGACCTCTGAGTCTATGACCTAGTGTGGTCTGACCTCTGAGTCTATGACCTAGTGTGGTCTGACCTCTGAGTCTATGACCTAGTGTGGTCTGACCTCTGAGTATATGACCTAGTGTGGTCTGACCTCTGAGTCTATGACCTAGTGTGGTCTGACCTCTGAGTCTATGACCTAGTGTGGTCTGACCTCTGAGTCTATGACATAGTGTGGTCTGACCTCTGAGTCTATGACCTAGTGTGGTCTGACCTCTGAGTATATGACCTAGTCTGGTCTGGTTCTTCTGGTATGGTTCTCCTCTGATGTTTTCACACCCACTTGACTTCATTAAAATGCTTCTGGTTCCTCTCCATCTACACGGTACCTCTATCAACGAACACGTTCCTTTAGTTAGCACTATATCCACCAATACATCATAAACCCGCCATTGTCAAAGTAGTATGTTATTAAATCACTTTCAGCCTCAATCTATGAAACATAATATCAAAATCCATCAGGTTAAGTTAGAGATATCAGTATGAAGATAGAGATATCAGTGTAAAGTTAGGGATATCAGTGTAAAGATATAAAGTTTGAGATATCAGTGTAAATATATGAAGTTAGAGCTATCCATGTAAATTTAGAGATATCAGTGTAAAGATATAAAGTTAGAGATATCAGTGTAAAGATATAAAGTTAGAGATATCAGTGTAAAGATATAAAGTTAGAGATATCAGTGTAAAGATATAAAGTTAGAGATATCAGTGTAAAGTTAGAGATATCAGTGTAAAGTTAGAGATATCAGTGTAAAGATATAAAGTTAGAGATATCAGTGTAAAGATATAAAGTTAGAGATATCAGTGTAAAGATATAAAGTTAGAGATATCAGTGTAAAGTTAGAGATATCAGTGTAAAGTTAGAGATATCAGTGTAAAGTTAGAGATATCAGTGTAAAGATATAAAGTTAGAGATATCAGTGTAAAGATATAAAGTTAGATATATCAGTGTAAAGTTAGAGATATCAGTGTAAAGTTAGAGATATCAGTGTAAAGATAGAGATATCAGTGTAAAGATATAAAGTTAGAGATATCAGTGTAAAGTTAGAGATATCAGTGTAAAGTTAGAGATGTCAGTGTAAAGATATAAAGCTAGAGATATCAGTGTAAAGTTAGAGATATCAGTGTAAAGTTAGAGATATCAGTGTAAAGATATAAAGTTAGAGATATCAGTGTAAAGATATAAAGTTAGAGATATCAGTGTAAAGATATAAAGTTAGAGATATCAGTGTAAAGATATAAAGTTAGAGATATCAGTGTAAAGATATAATGTCAGTGTAAATTTAGAGATATCAGTGTAAAGATATATTTTGCTCGGGCTGCGTCCTCCCCATCTGTGGTGGAAGGTGGCTGACCTACAGCGATGTTTGTCAGACCATGAAACAAACCAGAAATCGGTCTTCTCATGGAAACGGCTGTGACGTCTGAATGGATGGTGATCTCTGTTTTGCTCTACGACCCCCACAAGCCCCACAGGACTTGACTGAAGTCGGTACAGTCGATGTACCACCTACTGATTGAAGCAGCTGAACCTTTTTGGCTGCGAACTCATATGACCCCACCGTGGAAAGGTGAGATTCTCACGAACACAATGGTGGTTTGGACTGGACTCGTCTGAAGGTAACCACACGGTGGTTTGGACTGGACTCGTCTGAAGGTAACCACACGGTGGTTTGGACTCGTCTGAAGGTAACCACACGGTGGTTTGGACTGGACTCGTCTGAAGGTAACCACACGGTGGTTTGGACTCGACTCGTCTGAAGGTATCCACACGGTGGTTTGACTCGACTGCCTGAAGGTAACCACACGGTGGTTTGGACTGGACTCGTCTGAAGGTATCCACACGGTGGTTTGGACTCGTCTGAAGGTAACGACACGGTGGTTTGGACTGGACTCGTCTGAAGGTAACCACACGGTGGTTTGGACTGGACTCGTCTGAAGGTAACCACACGGTGGTTTGGACTGGACTCGTCTGAAGGTATCCACACGGTGGTTTGGACTGGACTCGTCTGAAGGTAACCACACGGTGGTTTGGACTGGACTCGTCTGAAGGTATCCACACGGTGGTTTGGACTGGACTCGTCTGAAGGTAACCACACGGTGGTTTGGACTGGACTCGTCTGAAGGTAACCACACGGTGGTTTGGACTCGACTCGTCTGAAGGTAACCACACGGTGGTTT
Source organism: Oncorhynchus gorbuscha (assembly GCF_021184085.1). Taxonomy (NCBI): domain Eukaryota; kingdom Metazoa; phylum Chordata; class Actinopteri; order Salmoniformes; family Salmonidae; genus Oncorhynchus; species Oncorhynchus gorbuscha. Next base: position 16,947 of record NW_025750389.1, on the reverse strand, counting down.
GGACTCGACTCGTCTGAAGGTATCCACACGGTGGTTTGGACTGGACTCGTCTGAAGGTATCCACACGGTGGTTTGGACTGGACTCGTCTGAAGGTATCCACACGGTGGTTTGGACTGGACTCGTCTGAAGGTATCCACACGGTGGTTTGGACTGGACTCGTCTGAAGGTAACCACACGGTGGTTTGGACTGGACTCGTCTGAAGGTATCCACACGGTGGTTTGGACTGGACTCGTCTGAAGGTAACCACACGGTGGTTTGGACTGGACTCGTCTGAAGGTATCCACACGGTGGTTTGGACTCGTCTGAAGATAACCACACGGTGGTTTGGACTCGACTCGTCTGAAGGTATCCGGTAACGGTTTAAAACATGTTTTTTTTTTTTTTTTTGACCTTAATTTATACAGGTTTTTCTCATTGAGATAACATCTGTTTTCCAAGAGAGACCTGGTCCATTAGCATGGAAGTATGGAGGTATGGAGGTAGTTTTGTGCCTAACTTAAAAAAGGGATTAAATATGTGTTATAATAAATACAAATAAATCACATGACTGGGCAGAAGCGAACTGGAAGGTCAGGCCCAGCCAATACAGAAATACTCCTCAGTTTCATTAGCTGTCCAGGTGACATGTCTGCGGTTGTGAGGCCGGTTCGAACTGACGAATAAATAAAAAAACGTTAGAGGCGGCTTATGTTAGAGAAATGAACATTCAATTCGCTGGCATTCCTACAGTCAGCACGTCAATTGCACGGTCCCTCAAAACTTGAGATATCTGTGGAATTGTGTTGTGTGACAAAACTGCACATTTTAGAGTGGCCTTTTATTGTCCCCAGCACAAGGTGCACCTGTGTAATGATCATGCCGTTTAATAAGCTTCTTGATTTACCACATCTGTCAGGTAGATCGAATGTCTTGGCAACAGAGAAATGCTCACTAACAGGGATGTCGACACATTTTTGCTCAGAATTGGAGAGAAATAAGCTTTTTGTGCATTTGGAAAATTCTGGAATCTTTTATTTCAGTTGATAAAACATTGGACCAACACTTTACGTGTTGCGTTTATGTTTTGTTCAGTATATATTTATATATTTCCTGAGCTTTCTTACATCTCCGAGATATAGAACATTCGAAACCATATGCTTTATGATAAATGTTTTGCCAGTCTGATATGTAATTAATGAATATATTATTCAATGCATTTCTATGGGCTATTGTATTAATAAAGGCCAAATCTATATTTAATCAAATCATTTTGTTATAATATTTTTTTTCTCTGAAGGGGTCTTGTAATTCTAAATGAAATAGCTAATTGATCGATGGTGTGGTGATGTTAAAACACTTAGACTCCAGAGAACGTTCTGCCTTTTCCTCGGTGCATCCTCTGATGTCAGACATGTGACATGAGGATCCAGGTAGTCTGAACCCTGCTGCACCTGGAGGATGATCAACTGTAGGACTGGTAGGTAAACAGAGCAGCAGAACAGTCATGACAGGACCCTGTCAACTGACTCTGTCAACTGACCCTGTTAACTGACCCTGTCAACTGACCCTGTTAACTAACCCTGTTAACTGACCCTGTTAACTGACCCTGTCAACTGACCCTGTTAACTAACCCTGTTAACTAACCCTGTCAACTAACCCTGTCAACTGACCCTGTTAACTAACCCTGTTAACTAACCCTGTTAACTAACCCTGTCAACTGACCCTGTTAACTAACCCTGTCAACTGACCCTGTTAACTGACCCCGTTAACTAACACCGTTAACTAACCCAAACCCTGTCAACTAACCCTGTTAACTAACCCTGTCAACTGACCCTGTTAACTAACCCTGTTAACTAACCCAAACCCTAACCCTGTTAACTAACCCTGTCAACGAACCCTGTCAACTAACCCTGTCAACTGACCCTGTTAACTGACCCTGTCAACTAACCCTGTTAACTGACCCTGTTACCTGACCCTGTTAACTAACCCTGTCAACTGACCCTGTTAACTAACCCTGTCACCTAACCCTGTTAACTAACCCCGTTAACTAACCCTAACCCTGTCAACTAACCCTGTTAACTAACCCTGTTAACTAACCCTAACCCTGTCAACTAACCCTGTTAACTAACCCCGTTAACTAACCCAAACCCTATCAACTAACCCTGTTAACTAACCCTGTCAACTGACCCTGTTAACTAACCCTGTTAACTAACCCTGTTAACTAACCCTTTCACCTAACCCTGTCAACTAACCCTGTTAACTAACCCAAACCCTGTAAACGAACCCTGTCACCTAACCCTGTTAACTAACCCTGTCACCTAACCCTGTAACTAACCCTGTCATCTAACCCTGTCATCTAACCCTGTTAACTAACCCTGTTAACTAACCCTGTCAACAACCCTAACCCTGTCATCTAACCCTGTTAACTAACCCTGTCAACTAACCCTAACCCTGTCAACTAACCCAAACCCTGTCATCTAACCCTAACCCTGTCAACTAACCCTAACCCTGTCAACTAACCCTAACCCTGTCAACTAACCCAAACCCTGTCAACTAACCCTAACCCTGTCAACTAACCCAAACCATGTCAACTAACTCAAACCCTGTCAACTAACCCAAAACCATGACTCCTTGTACTATGAGACTGAAGAGGTGGTGGTTCACTATGAGACTGAAGAGGTGGTGTTTCACTATGAGACTGAAGAGGTGGTGGTTCGGTATGAGACTGAAGAGGTGGTGGTTCACTATGAGACTGTAGAGGTGGTGGTTCATTCTGAGACTGAAGAGGTGGTGGTTCACTATGAGACTGAAGAAGTGGTTCACTATGAGACTGAAGAGGTGGTGGTTCACTATGAGACTGACGAGGTGGTGGTTCACTATGAGACTGAAGAGGTGGTTCACTATGAGACTGAAGAGGTGGTGGCTCACTATGAGACTGAAGAGGTGGTGGTTCACTATGAGACTGAAGAGGTGGTGGTTCACTATGAGACTGAAGAGGTGGTGGTTCACTATGAGACTGAAGAGGTGGTGGTTCACTATGAGACTGAAGAGGTGGTGGTTCACTATGAGACTGAAGAGGTGGTGGTTCACTATGAGACTGAAGAGGTGGTGGTTCACTATGAGACTGAAGAGGTGGTGGTTCACTATGAGACTGAAAAGGTGGTGGTTCACTATGAGACTGAAGAGGTGGTGGTTCACTATGAGACTGAAGAGGTGGTGGTTCACTATGAGACTGAAAAGGTGGTGGTTCACTATGAGACTGAAGAGGTGGTGGTTCACTATGAGACTGAAGAGGTGGTGGTTCACTATGAGACTGAAGAGGTGGTGGTTCACTATGAGACTGAAGAGGTGGTGGTTCACTATGAGACTGAGGAGGTGGTGGTTCACTATGAGACTGAAGAGGTGGTGGTTCACTATGAGACTGAAGAGGTGGTGGTTCACTATGAGACTGAAGAGGTGGTGGTTCACTATGAGACTGAAGAAGTGGTGGTTCACTATGAGACTGAAGAGGTGGTGGTTCACTATGAGACTGAAGAGGTGGTGGTTCACTATGAGACTGAAGAGGTGGTGGTTCACTATGAGACTGAAGAGGTGGTGGTTCACTATGAGACTGAAGAGGTGGTGGTTCATTATGAGACTGAAGAGGTGGTGGTTCATTATGAGACTGAAGAGGTGGTGGTTCACTATGAGACTGAAGAGGTGGTGGTTCACTATGAGACTGATGAGGTGGTGGTTCACTATGAGACTGATGAGGTGATTCACTATGAGACTGAAGAGGTGGTGGTTCACTATGAGACTGAAAAGGTGGTGGTTCACTATGAGACTGAAGAGGTGGTGGTTCTCTATGAGACTGAAGAGGTGGTGGTTCACTATGAGACTGAAGAGGTGGTGGTTCACTATGAGACTGAAGAGGTGGTGGTTCACTATGAGACTGAAGAGGTGATTCACTATGAGACTGAAGGGGTGGTGGCTGACTATGAGACTGAAGGGGTGGTGGCTGACTATGAGACTGAAGAGGTGGTGGTTCACTATGAGACTGAAGGGGTGGTGGCTGACTATGAGACTGAAGAGGTGGTGGTTCACTATGAGACTGAAGGGGTGGTGTCTGACTATGAGACTGAAGAGGTGGTGGTTCACTATGAGACTGAAGAGGTGGTTCACTATGAGACTGAAGAGGTGGTGGTTCACTATGAGACTGAAGAGGTGGTGGTTCACTATGAGACTGAAGGGGTGGTGTCTGACTATGAGACTGAAGAGGTGGTGGTTCACTATGAGACTGAAGAGGTGGTGGTTCACTATGAGACTGAAGAGGTGGTTCACTATGAGACTGAAGAGGTGGTGGTTCACTATGAGACTGAAGAGGTGGTGGTTCACTATGAGACTGAAGGGGTGGTGTCTGACTATGAGACTGAAGAGGTGGTGGTTCACTATGAGACTGAAGAGGTGGTGGTTCACTATGAGACTGAAGGGGTGGTGGCTGACTATGAGACTGAAGAGGTGGTGGTTCACTATGAGACTGAAGAGGTGGTGGTTCACTATGAGACTGAAGAGGTGGTGGTTCACTATGAGACTGAAGAGGTGGTGGTTCACTATGAGACTGAAGGGGTGGTGGCTGACTATGAGACTGAAGAGGTGGTGGTTCACTATGAGACTGAAGGGGTGGTGGTTCACTATGAGACTGAAGGGGTGGTGTCTGACTATGAGAGTGAAGGGGTGGTGGCTGACTATGAGACTGAAGAGGTGGTGGTTCACTATGAGACTGAAGGGGTGGTGTCTGACTATGAGACTGTAGAGGTGGTGGTTCACTATGAGACTGAAGAGGTGGTGGTTCACTATGAGACTGAAGGGGTGGTGGCTGACTATGAGACTGAAGAGGTGGTGGTTCACTATGAGACTGAAGGGGTGGTGGCTGACTATGAGACTGAAGAGGTGGTGGTTCACTATGAGACTGAAGGGGTGGTGTCTGACTATGAGACTGAAGGGGTGGTGTCTGACTATGAGACTGAAGGGGTGGTGTCTGACTATGAGACTGAAGGGGTGGTGGCTGACTATGAGACTGAAGGGGTGGTGTCTGACTATGAGACTGAAGGGGTGGTGTCTGACTATGAGACTGAAGGGGTGGTGTCTGACTATGAGACTGAAGAGGTGGTGGTTCACTATGAGACTGAAGGTGTGGTGTCTGACTATGAGACTGAAGGGGTGGTGTCTGACTATGAGACTGAAGGGGTGGTGTCTGACTATGAGACTGAAGGGGTGGTGTCTGACTATGAGACTGAAGGGGTGGTGTCTGACTATGAGACTGAAGGGGTGGTGTCTGACTATGAGACTGAAGGGTGGTGTCTGACTATGAGACTGAAGGGGTGGTGTCTGACTATGAGACTGAAGAGGTGGTGGTTCACTATGAGACTGAAGGGGTGGTGGCTGACTATGAGACTGAAGGGGTGGTGTCTGACTATGAGACTGAAGAGGTGGTGGTTCACTATGAGACTGAAGAGGTGATTCACTATGAGACTGAAGAGGTGGTGGCTGACTATGAGACTGAAGAGGTGGTGGTTCACTATGAGACTGAAGGGGTGGTGTCTGACTATGAGACTGAAGAGGTGGTGGTTCACTATGAGACTGAAGGGGTGGTGTCTGACTATGAGAGTGAAGAGGTGGTGGTTCACTATGAGACTGAAGGGGTGGTGGCTGACTATGAGACTGAAGAGGTGGTGGTTCACTATGAGACTGAAGGGGTGGTGATTCACTATGAAACTGAAGAGGTGGTGGTTCACTATGAGACTGAAGGGGTGGTGTCTGACTATGAGACTGAAGAGGTGGTGTCTGACTATGAGACTGAAGAGGTGGTGATTCACTATGAGACTGAAGAGGTGGTGATTCACTATGAGACTGAAGAGGTGGTGGTTCACTATGAGACTGAAGAGGTGGTGGTTCACTATGAGACTGAAGAGGTGGTGGTTCACTATGAGACTGAAGAGGTGGTGGTTCACTATGAGACTGAAGTGCTGGTGGTTCACTATGAGACTGAAGGGGTGGTGTCTGACTATGAGACTGAAGAGGTGGTGGTTCACTATGAGACTGAAGAGGTGGTGTCTGACTATGAGACTGAAGAGGTGGTGGTTCACTATGAGACTGAAGAGGTGGTGTCTGACTATGAGACTGAAGAGGTGGTGGTTCACTATGAGACTGAAGAGGTGGTGGTTCACTATGAGACTGAAGAGGTGGTGTCTGACTATGAGACTGAAGAGGTGGTGGTTCACTATGAGACTGAAGAGGTGGTGGTTCACTATGAGACTGAAGAGGTGGTGGTTCACTATGAGACTGAAGGGGTGGTGGTTCACTATGAGACTGAAGAGGTGGTGGCTGACTATGAGACTGAAGGGGTGGTGATTCACTATGAGACTGAAGGGGTGGTGGCTGACTATGAGACTGAAGGGGTGGTGGCTCACTATGAGACTGAAGGGGTGGTGTCTGACTATGAGACTGAAGGGGTGGTGTCTGACTATGAGACTGAAGAGGTGGTGGTTCACTATGAGACTGAAGAGGTGGTGTCTGACTATGAGACTGAAGAGGTGGTGGTTCACTATGAGACTGAAGGGGTGGTGTCTGACTATGAGACTGAAGAGGTGGTGGTTCACTATGAGACTGAAGAGGTGGTGTCTGACTATGAGACTGAAGAGGTGGTGGCTCACTATGAGACTGAAGAGGTGGTGGTTCACTATGAGACTGAAGAGGTGGTGTCTGACTATGAGACTGAAGAGGTGGTGGTTCACTATGAGACTGAAGAGGTGGTGGTTCACTATGAGACTGAAGAGGTGGTGGTTCACTATGAGACTGAAGAGGTGGTGTCTGACTATGAGAGTGAAGAGGTGGTGGTTCACTATGAGACTGAAGAGGTGGTGTCTGACTATGAGACTGAAGAGGTGGTGGTTCACTATGAGACTGAAGAGGTGGTGGTTCACTATGAGACTGAAGAGGTGGTGTCTGACTATGAGACTGAAGAGGTGGTGGTTCACTATGAGACTGAAGAGGTGGTGGTTCACTATGAGACTGAAGAGGTGGTGGTTCACTATGAGACTGAAGGGGTGGTGGTTCACTATGAGACTGAAGAGGTGGTGGTTCACTATGAGACTGAAGAGGTGGTGGCTGACTATGAGACTGAAGGGGTGGTGATTCACTATGAGACTGAAGGGTGGTGGCTGACTATGAGACTGAAGGGGTGGTGTCTGACTATGAGACTGAAGGGGTGGTGTCTGACTATGAGACTGAAGGGGTGGTGTCTGACTATGAGACTGAAGGGGTGGTGTCTGACTATGAGACTGAAGGGGTGGTGTCTGACTATGAGACTGAAGGGGTGGTGTCTGACTATGAGACTGAAGGGGTGGTGTCTGACTATGAGACTGAAGAGGTGGTGCTTCACTATGAGACTGAAGGGGTGGTGTCTGACTATGAGACTGAAGGGTGGTGTCTGACTATGAGACTGAAGGGGTGGTGTCTGACTATGAGACTGAAGGGGTGGTGTCTGACTATGAGACTGAAGGGGTGGTGTCTGACTATGAGACTGAAGGGGTGGTGTCTGACTATGAGACTGAAGGGGTGGTGTCTGACTATGAGACTGAAGGGGTGGTGTCTGACTATGAGACTGAAGGGTGGTGGCTGACTATGAGACTGAAGGGTGGTGGCTCACTATGAGACTGAAGGGGTGGTGTCTGACTATGAGACTGAAGGGGTGGTGTCTGACTATGAGACTGAAGGGGTGGTGTCTGACTATGAGACTGAAGGGGTGGTGTCTGACTATGAGAGTGAAGGGGTGGTGGTTCACTATGAGACTGAAGGGGTGGTGTCTGACTATGAGACTGAAGGGGTGGTGTCTGACTATGAGACTGAAGGGGTGGTGTCTGACTATGAGACTGAAGGGGTGGTGGCTGACTATGAGACTGAAGGGGTGGTGGCTCACTATGAGACTGAAGGGGTGGTGTCTGACTATGAGAGTGAAGGGGTGGTGTCTGACTATGAGACTGAAGGGGTGGTGTCTGACTATGAGACTGAAGGGGTGGTGTCTGACTATGAGACTGAAGGGGTGGTGTCTGACTATGAGACTGAAGGGGTGGTGTCTGACTATGAGACTGAAGGGGTGGTGTCTGACTATGAGACTGAAGGGGTGGTGTCTGACTATGAGACTGAAGGGGTGGTGTCTGACTATGAGACTGAAGGGGTGGTGTCTGACTATGAGAGTGACATCTACAGAGGTTGTTAATGTATTCAGATAATCAGGAATCATCACAGCTAATTTCACGTGTCACTTAAATTAGACGGAAGAGCCTCATTGAGTTTCCTAACCTGGAGACTTCTTTAATCAATGTAAGCCAGAGGTAAGCCACTGAATCCATAAGAGGTTGTTTTCAGGAGTGGATCATTATAGAGTATTGATAAAGAAGTGTTATTGTTGTCCTGGATGGTGCTGCTAGGAGATGTGCTGTACCTGTGCTGCTGTGTACTGAAGACATCAATGTTCATCTAACCAGTAGCTAAATAAATGTTTTACCACGGGGCTGTCTGGCGAGTCTTCCTGTCCTCAGGTCGTCCAGGGGTAAGGGTTTATCAGGCTGATAACACACTACGTTCTCAGAGCCAAAAAGATACTCCTTCCACGTTCTTCCAATCGGAGTTATATACCCATTTAGAAGCTCACATTACTGATCAATTATATATTGAATTAACAACTGAAATGATAAAACATTGCTCTATATTTATATAATTTATTTAACCATATTTAAGACGTACATTTAACAAGGTTAAGTATGTAACATTGGTCCAAATATATTCTGTTTTCATCTGTCTACAATTGTTGATGTTGAGGGTATACGGCCTGTATCTCTAGAAACTGAATCTCCCACCGCCCCCACGCTCAGGGACTACCAGCAGCACCATCTCTCAACAGCTTCAGAGAGCACTAAGTAGAAAAGGCAACGTGCTCTAACAGTATCTGTCTGTAGCAGTACATACAGAGGCAGTGTGGGTAGGCCCAGGTCAGAGCCTGCGTCAATCTGTCACTCACCCTCCTCTCACTGATAACAGCATTCCAGCAGCCAGGTAACTCCGGAGAACCGTCTTCAATTCGGAGGAAGAACTTTTCATCAGATGGCCACATATTAGCTTTCAGTGGGGAATTGCACATCATCACTATGAAAAAGCAGTCTTGAACCCAAGTACAGCGTATGTATACACATAAAAAAACACATGGTGTACTTTTTAGGGAAATGGTTCTGCTCACATTTGGATAATTTATTATCTCTAGGATTCTAATGTGTTTTAGTGTTATACAAGTATGCAATGTCAAAAGTGGAGGGTCAAACTGAAGGGAATTTGGGAGTTTTCTGAAGTCTGTGTAAAACATTGTTAACGATCAGCTGAATGTGACATGATACAGACAGACAGACAGACAGACAGACAGACAGACAGACAG
>NW_025750389.1:0-5000 GCF_021184085.1 Oncorhynchus gorbuscha | reverse complement strand
ACTCTGGGTTAACTGGGTTAGTGTTATTCTTACTCTGGGTTAACTGGGTTAGTGTTAGTGCTTACTCTGGGTTAACTGGGTTAGTGTTATTCCTTACTCTGGGTTAGTGTTAGTCCTTACTCTGGGTTAGTGTTAGTCCTTACTCTGGGTTAACTGGGTTAGTGTTAGTCCTTCTCTGGGTTAACTGGGTTAGTGTTAGTCCTTACTCTGGGTTAGTGTTAGTCCTTACTCTGGGTTAACTGGGTTAGTGTTAGTTCTTACTCTGGGTTAACTGGGTTAGTGTTAGTCCTTACTCTGGGTTAACTGGGTTAGTGTTATTCCTTACTCTGGGTTAACTGGGTTAGTGTTAGTCCTTACTCTGGGTTAACTGGGTTAGTGTTATTCCTTACTCTGGAGTTAACTGTTAGTGTTAGTCCTTACTCTGGGTTAGTGTTAGTCCTTACTCTGGGTTAACTGGGTTAGTGTTAGTCCTTACTCTGGGTTAACTGGGTTAGTGTTAGTCCTTACTCTGGGTTAACTGTTAGTGTTAGTCCTTACTCTGGGTTAGTGTTAGTCCTTACTCTGGGTTAACTGGGTTAGTGTTAGTTCTTACTCTGGGTTAACTGGGTTAGTGTTAGTCCTTACTCTGGAGTTAGTGTTAGTCCTTACACTGGGTTAACTGGGTGGTGTTAGTCCTCCTCTGAGGTTAACTGGGTTAACTAGGTAGTGTTAGTCCTCACTCTAGGTTAACTGGGTTAACTGGGTTAGTGTTAGTCCATACTCTGGGTTGATTGGGTTAGTGTTAGTCCTCACTCTGGGTTAACTGGGTTAGTGTTAGTCCTCACTCTGGGTTAACTGGGTTAACTGGGTTAGTGTTAGTCCATACTCTGGGTTAACTGGGTTAGTGTTAGTCCTCACTCTGGGTTAACTGGCTTAACTGGGTTAGTGTTAGTCCTTACTCTGGGTTAACTGGGTTAGTGTTAGTCCTCACTCTGGGTTAACTGGGTTAACTGGGTTAATGTTAGTACTCTGGGTTAACTGGGTTAGTGTTAAGTCCATACCTAGGTTAACTGGGTTAGTGTTAGTCCTCACTCTGGGCTAACTGGGTTAACTGGGTTAGTGTTAGTCCTTACTCTGGGTTAACTGGGTTAGTGTTAGTCCTCACTCTGGGTTAACTGGGTTAACTGGGTTAGTGTTAGTCCATACTCTGGGTTAACTGGGTTAGTGTTAGTCCTCACTCTGGGTTAACTGGCTTAACTGGGTTAGTGTTAGTCCTTACTCTGGGTTAACTGGGTTAGTGTTAATCCTCACTCTGGGTTAACTGGGTTAACTGGGTTAATGTTAGTACTTACTCTGGGTTAACTGGGTTAGTGTTAGTCCTTACTCTGGGTTAACTGGGTTAATGTTAGTCCTTACTCTGGGTTAACGGGTTAGTGTTAGTCCTTACTCTGGGTTAGTGTTATTCCTTACTCTGGGTTAGTGTTAGTACTTACTCTGGGTTAGCTGGGTTAGTGTTAGTCCTTACTCTGGGTTTACTGGGTTAATTGGGTTAGTGTTAGTCCTTACTCTTGGTTAACTGGGTTAGTGTTAGTCCTTACTCTGGGTTTACTGGGTTAACTGGGTTAGTGTTAGTCCATACTCTGGGTTTGGGTTAGTGTTAGTCCTCACTCTGGGGTAACTGGCTTAACTGGGTTAGTGTTAGTCCTTACTCTTGGTTAACTGGGTTAGTGTTAGTCCTTACTCTGGGTTAACTGTTAACTGGGTTAATGTTAGTACTTACTCTGGGTTAACTGGGTTAGTGTTAGTCCATACTCTAGGTTAACTGGGTTAGTGTTAGTCCTCCTCTGGGCTAACTGGGTTAACTGGGTTAGTGTTAGTCCTTACTCTGGGTTAACTGTAGTGTTAGTCCTCACTCTAACTGGGTTAACTGGGTTAGTGTTAGTCCATACTCTGGGTTAACTGGGTTAGTGTTAGTCCCACTCTGGGTTAACTGGCTTAACTGGGTTAGTGTTATTCCTTCTGGGTTAACTGGGTTAGTGTTAGTCCTTACCTGGGTTAGTGTTAGTCCTTACTCTGGGTTAACTGGGTTAGTGTTAGTCCTTACTCTCTGGGTTAACTGGGTTAGTGTTAGTCCTTACTCTGGGTTAACTGGGTTAGTGTTAGTCCTTACTCTGGGTTAGTGTTAGTCCTTACTCTGGGTTAACTGGGTTAGTGTTAGTTCTTACTCTGGGTTAACTGGGTTAGTGTTAGTCCTTACTCTGGGTTAGTGTTAGTCCTTACACTGGGTTAACTGGGTGAGTGTTAGTCTCACTCTAGGTTAACTGGGTTAACTAGGTTAGTGTTAGTCCTCACTCTAGGTTAACTGGGTTAACTGGGTTAGTGTTAGTCCATACTCTGGGTTGATTGGGTTAGTGTTAGTCCTCACTCTGGGTTAACTGGGTTAGTGTTAGTCCTCACTCTGGGTTAACTGGGTTAACTGGGTTAATGTTAGTCCATACTCTGGGTTAACTGGGTTAGTGTTAGTCCTCACTCTGGGTTAACTGGCTTAACTGGGTTAGTGTTAGTCCTTACTCTGGGTTAACTGGGTTAGTGTTAGTCCTCACTCTGTGTTAACTGGGTTAACTGGGTTAATGTTAGTACTTACTCTGGGTTAACTGGGTTAGTGTTAGTCCATACTCTAGGTTAACTGGGTTAGTGTTAGTCCTCACTCTGGGCTAACTGGGTTAACTGGGTTAGTGTTAGTCCTTACTCTGGGTTAACTGGGTTAGTGTTAGTCCTCACTCTGGGTTAACTGGGTTAACTGGGTTAGTGTTAGTCCATACTCTGGGTTAACTGGGTTAGTGTTAGTCCTCACTCTGGGTTAACTGGCTTAACTGGGTTAGTGTTAGTCCTTACTCTGGGTTAACTGGGTTAGTGTTAGTCCTCACTCTGGGTTAACTGGGTTAACTGGGTTAATGTTAGTACTTACTCTGGGTTAACTGGGTTAGTGTTAGTCCTTACTCTGGGTTAACTGGGTTAATGTTAGTCCTTACTCTGGGTTAACGGGTTAGTGTTAGTCCTTACTCTGGGTTAGTGTTATTCCTTACTCTGGGTTAGTGTTAGTACTTACTCTGGGTTAGCTGGGTTAGTGTTAGTCCTTACTCTGGGTTTACTGGGTTAATTGGGTTAGTGTTAGTCCTTACTCTTGGTTAACTGGGTTAGTGTTAGTCCTTACTCTGGGTTTACTGGGTTAATTGGGTTAGTGTTAGTCCTTACTCTTAGTTAACTGGGTTAGTGTTAGTCCTTACTCTGGGTTAACTGGGTTAGGGTCAGTCCTTACTCTGGGTTAGCTGGGTTAGTGTTAGTCCTTTACTCTGGGTTAGTGTTAGTCCTTACTCTGGGTTAACTGGGTTAACTGGGTTAGTGTTAGTCCATACTCTGGGTTAACTGGGTTAGTGTTAGTCCCTCCTCTGGGTTAACTGGCTTAACTGGGTTAGTGTTAGTCCTTACTCTGGGTTAACTGGGTTAGTGTTAGTCCTCACTCTGTGTTAACTGGGGTTAACTGGGTTAATGTTAGTACTTACTCTGGGTTAACTGGGTTAGTGTTAGTCCATACTCTAGGTTAACTGGGTTAGTGTTAGTCCTCACTCTGGGCTAACTGGGTTAACTGGGTTAGTGTTAGTCCTTACTCTGGGTTAACTGGGTTAGTGTTAGTCCTCACTCTGGGTTAACTGGGTTGCTGGGTTAGTGTTAGTCCATACTCCTGGGTTAACTGGGTTAGTGTTAGTCTCACTCTGGGTTAACTGGCTTAACTGGGTTAGTGTTAGTCCTTACTCTGGGTTAACTGGGTTAGTGTTAGTCACTCACTCTGGGTTAACTGGGTTAACTGGGTTAATGTTAGTACTTACTCTGGGTTAACTGGGTTAGTGTTAGTCCTTACTCTGGGTTAACTGGGTTAATGTTAGTCCTTACTCTGGGTTAACGGGTTAGTGTTAGTCCTTACTCTGGGTTAGTGTTATTCCTTACTCTGGGTTAGTGTTAGTACTTACTCTGGGTTAGCTGGGTTAGTGTTAGTCCTTACTCTGGGTTTACTGGGTTAATTGGGTTAGTGTTAGTCCTTACTCTTGGTTAACTGGGTTAGTGTTAGTCCTTACTCTGGGTTTACTGGGTTAATTGGGTTAGTGTTAGTCCTTACTCTTAGTTAACTGGGTTCGGTGTTAGTCCTTACTCTGGGTTAACTGGGTTAGTGTTAGTCCTTACTCTGGGTTAACTGGGTTAGTGTTAGTCCTTACTCTGGGTTAACTGGGTTAGTGTTATTCCTTACTCTGGGTTAGTGTTAGTACTTACTCTGGGTTAGCTGGGTTAATTGGGTTAGTGTTATTCCTTACTCTGGGTTAGTGTTAGTCCTTACTCTGGGTTAACTGGGTTAGTGTTATTCCTTACTCTGGGTTAGTGTTAGTCCTTACTCAGGGTTAACTGGGTTAGTGTTAGTCCTTACTCTGGGTTAACTAGGTTAGCTGGTTTAGTGTTAGTCCTTACTCTTGGTTAGTGTTAGTCCTTACTCTGGGTTAGTGTTAGTCCTTACTCTGGGTTAACTGGGTTAGTGTTAGTCCTTACTCTGGGTTAACTGGGTTAGTGTTAGTGCTTACTCTGGGTTTACTGGGTTAACTGGGTTAGTGTTAGTCCTTACTCTGGGTTAGTGTTAGTCCTTACTCTGGGTTAGCTGGGTTAGTGTTAGTCCTTACTTTCGGTTAGTGTTAGTCCTTACTCTGGGTTAACTGGGTTAGCTGGGTTAGTGTTAGTCCTTACTCTGGGTTAGTGTTAGTCCTTACTCTGGGTTAACTGGGTTAGGGTCAGTCCTTACTCTGGGTTAGCTGGGTTAGTGTTAGTCCTTACTCTGGGTTAGTGTTAGTCCTTACTCTGGGTTAACTGGGTTAACTGGGTTAGTGTTAGTCCATACTCTGGGTTAACTGGGTTAGTGTTAGTCCTTACTCTGGGTTAACTGGGTTAACTGGGTTAGTGTTAGTCCTTACTCTGGGTTA
>NW_025750388.1:0-19404 GCF_021184085.1 Oncorhynchus gorbuscha | reverse complement strand
GGACAGGTAGGGTTGAGGGGGACAGAGTAGAAAGACAGAGTAGGGTTGAGGGAGACAGGTAGAAAGACAGGTAGGGTTGAGGAGACAGGTAGAGGGACAGGTGAGGGGAACAGGTAGAAAGACAGGTAGGGTTGAGGAGACAGGTAGAGGGACAGGTGAGGCTGAGGGAGACAGGTAGAGGGACAGGTAAGGCTGAGGAGACAGGTAGAGGGACAGGTAGGGTTGAGGGAAACAGGTAGAAGGACAGGTAGGGGTGAGGGGAACAGGTAGAGAGGACAAGTGAGGCTGAGGGAGACAGGTAGAGGGACAAGTGAGGCTGAGGAGACAGGTAGAGGGACAGGTGATGGAGCTGAGGGAACAGGTAAAGTGACAGGTAGGGTTGAGAGGAGACAGGTAGAGGGACAGGTGAGGGCTGAGGGAACAGGTAGAGGGACAGGTGTGGCTGAGGGAACAGGTAGAGGGACAGGTAGGGTTGAGGGGGACAGGTAGGGTTGAGGGGAGACAGGTAGAGGAGACAGGTGAGAGCTGAGGGAACAGGTAAAGTGACAGGTAGGATTGAGGGGACAGGCAGAGGGACAGGTGAGGCTGAGGGAACAGGTAGAGGGACAGGTGTGCTGAGGGAACAGGTAGAGGGACAGGTAGGTGAGGGGGACAGGTAAGGTGAGGGACAGGTAGAGGACAAGTGAGGCTGAGGGAACAGAGTAGAGGGACAGGTGTGGCTGAGGGGAACAGGTAGAGGGACAGGTAGGGTTGAGGGGACAGGTAGGGTTGAGGGGGACAGGTAGAGGGACAGGTGAGGCTGAGGGAACAGGTAAAGGGACAGGTAGGGTTGAGGGGGACAGGTAGAAAGACAGGTAGGGTTGAGGGAGACAGGTAGAGGGACAGGTGAGGGGAACAGGTAGAAAGACAGGTAGGGTTGAGGGAGACAGGTAGAGGGACAGGTGGGGGGAACAGGTAGAGGGACAGGTAAGGGGAACAGGTAGAGGGACAGGTGAGGGGAACAGGTAGAGGGACAGCTGAGGGTAACAGGTAGAAGGACAGGTGAGGCTGAGGGGGACAGGTAGAGGGACAGGTGAGGCTGAGGGGAACAGGTAGAGGGACAGGTGTGGGTGAGGGGAACAGGTAGAGGGACAGGTGTGGGTGAGGGGGACAGGTAGAGTGACAGGTAGGCTGAGGGAGACAGGTAGGGTTGAGAGGGACAGGTAGGTTTGATGGGGACAGGTAGAGGGACAGCTGAGGCTATTACAGGTTAGCATTGCTGTTACAAATAAGCAATAATTATGCAGTTTGAGCATACAGGTGAGTAGTGCTGTTGAATACAGGTGAGTAGTGCTGTTGAATACAGGTGAGTAGTGCTGTTGAATACAGGTGAGTAGTGCTGTTGAATACAGGTGAGTAGTGCTGTTGAATACAGGTGAGTAGTGCTGTTGAATACAGGTGAGTAGTGCTGTTGAATACAGGTGAGTAGTGCTGTTGAATACAGGTGAGTAGTGCTGTTGCATACAGGTGAGTAGTGCTGTTGCATACAGGTGAGTGAATAGGTGAGTAGTGCTGTTGAATACAGGTGAGTGAACAGGTGAGTAGTGCTGTTGAATACAGGTGAGTAGTGCTGTTGAATACAGGTGAGTAGTGCTGTTGAATACAGGTGAGTGAACAGGTGAGTAGTGCTGTTGAATACAGGTGAGTGAACAGGTGAGTAGTGCTGTTGAATACAGGTGAGTGAACAGGTGAGTAGTGCTGTTGCATACAAGTGAGTGAATAGGTGAGTAGTGCTGTTGAATACAGGTGAGTGAACAGGTGAGTAGTGCTGTTGAATACAAGTGAGTGAATAGGTGAGTAGTGCTGTTGAATACAGGTGAGTGAACAGGTGAGTAGTGCTGTTGAATACAGGTGAGTGAACAGGTGAGTAGTGCTGTTGAATACAGGTGAGTGAATAGGTGAGTATTGCTGTTGAATACAGGTGAGTGAATAGGTGAGTAGTGCTGTTGAATACAGGTGAGTGAACAGGTGAGTAGTGCTGTTGAATACAGGTGAGTGAATAGGTGAGTAGTGCTGTTGAATACAGGTGAGTAGTGCTGTTGCATACAGGTGAGTGAATAGGTGAGTAGTGCTGTTGAAGACAGGTGAGTAGTGCTGTTGAATACAGGTGAGTAGTGCTGTTGAATACAGGTGAGTAGTGCTGTTGAATACAGGTGAGTAGTGCTGTTGAATACAGGTGAGTAGTGCTGTTGCATACAGGTGAGTGAATAGGTGTGTAGTGCTGTTGAAGACAGGTGAGTAGTGCTGTTGAATACAGGTGAGTAGTGCTGTTGAATACAGGTGAGTAGTGCTGTTGAATACAGGTGAGTAGTGCTGTTGAATACAGGTGAGTAGTGCTGTTGAATACAGGTGAGAGTAGTGCTGTTGAATACAGGTGAGTAGTGCTGTTGAATACAGGTGAGGTAAGTGCTGTTGAATACAGGTGAGTGAACAGGTGAGTAGTGCTGTTGAATACAGGTGAGTAGTGCTGTTGAATACAGGTGAGTAGTGCTGTTGCATACAGGTGAGTGAATAGGTGAGTAGTGCTGTTGAATACAGGTGAGTGAACAGGTGAGTAGTGCTGTTGAATACAGGTGAGTAGTGCTGTTGAATTACAGGTGAGTAGTGCTGTTGAATACAGGTGAGTAGTGCTGTTGCATACAGGTGAGTGAACAGGTGAGTAGTGCTGTTGAATACAGGTGAGTAGTGCTGTTGAATACAGGTGAGTAGTGCTGTTGCATACAGGTGAGTGAATAGGTAAGTAGTGCTGTTGAATACAGGTGAGTGAACAGGTGAGTAGTGCTGTTGAATACAGGTGAGTGAACAGGTGAGTAGTGCTGTTGAATACAGGTGAGTAGTGCTGTTGAATACAGATGAGTAGTGCTGTTGAATACAGGTGAGTAGTGCTGTTGAATACAGGTGAGTAGTAGGCTGTTGAATACAGGTGAGTAGTGCTGTTGCATACAGGTGAGTGAACAGGTGAGTAGTGCTGTTGAATACAGGTGAGTAGTGCTGTTGAATACAGGTGAGTAGTGCTGTTGCATACAGGTGAGTGAATAGGTGAGTAGTGCTGTTGAATACAGGTGAGTGAACAGGTGAGTAGTGCTGTTGAATACAGGTGAGTAGTGCTGTTGAATACAGGTGAGTAGTGCTGTTGAATACAGGTGAGTGCAGTAGCTGTTGCATACAGGTGAGTGAACAGGTGAGTAGTGCTGTTGAATACAGGTGAGTAGTGCTGTTGAATACAGGTGAGTAGTGCTGTTGCATACAAGTGAGTGAATAGGTGAGTAGTGCTGTTGAATACAGGTGAGTGAACAGGTGAGTAGTGCTGTTGAATACAGGTGAGTAGTGCTGTTGAATACAGGTGAGTGAATAGGTGAGTAGTGCTGTTGAATACAGGTGAGTGAATAGGTGAGTAGCGCTGTTGAATACAGGTGAGTGAATAGGTGAGTAGTGCTGTTGAATACAGGTGAGTGAATAGGTGAGTAGTGCTGTTGAATACAGGTGAGTGAACAGGTGAGTGTGCTGTTGAATACAGGTGAGGAACAGGTGAGTAGTGCTGTTGAATACAGGTGAGTGAACAGGTGAGTAGTGCTGTTGAATACAGGTGAGTAGTGGCTGTTGAATACAGGTGAGTAGTGCTGCTGAATACAGGTGAGTGAATAGGTGAGTAGTGCTGTTGAATACAGGTGAGTGAATAGGTGAGTAGTGCTGTTGAAGACAGGTGAGTGAACAGGTGAGTAGTGCTGCTTGAATACAGGTGAGTGAACAGGTGAGTAGTGCTGTTGAATACAGGTGAGTAGGTGAGCAGTTGAATAAAGGTGAGTGAACAGGTGAGAAAAGCTGTTGAATACAGGTGAGTGAACAGAGGAGTAAAGCTGTTGAATACAGGTGAGTGAACAGGTGAGTAGTGCTGTTGAATACAGGTGAGTAGTGCTGTTGAATACAGGTGAGTAGTGCTGTTGAATACAGGTGAGTAGTGCTGTTGCATACAGGTGAGTGAACAGGTGAGTAGTGCTGTTGAATACAGGTGAGTAGTGCTGTTGAATACAGGTGAGTAGTGCTGTTGCATACAGGTGAGTGAATAGGTGAGTAGTGCTGTTGAATACAGGTGAGTGAACAGGTGAGTAGTGCTGTTGAATACAGGTGAGTGAACAGGTGAGTAGTGCTGTTGAATACAGGTGAGTAGTGCTGTTGAATACAGATGAGTAGTGCTGTTGAATACAGGTGAGTAGTGCTGTTGAATACAGGTGAGTAGTGCTGTTGAATACAGGTGAGTAGTGCTGTTGCATACAGGTGAGTGAACAGGTGAGTAGTGCTGTTGAATACAGGTGAGTAGTGCTGTTGAATACAGGTGAGTAGTGCTGTTGCATACAGGTGAGTGAATAGGTGAGTAGTGCTGTTGAATACAGGTGAGTGAACAGGTGAGTAGTGCTGTTGAATACAGGTGAGTAGTGCTGTTGAATACAGGTGAGTAGTGCTGTTGAATACAGGTGAGTAGTGCTGTTGCATACAGGTGAGTGAACAGGTGAGTAGTGCTGTTGAATACAGGTGAGTAGTGCTGTTGAATACAGGTGAGTAGTGCTGTTGCATACAAGTGAGTGAATAGGTGAGTAGTGCTGTTGAATACAGGTGAGTGAACAGGTGAGTAGTGCTGTTGAATACAGGTGAGTAGTGCTGTTGAATACAGGTGAGTGAATAGGTGAGTAGTGCTGTTGAATACAGGTGAGTGAATAGGTGAGTAGTGCTGTTGAATACAGGTGAGTGAATAGGTGAGTAGTGCTGTTGAATACAGGTGAGTGAATAGGTGAGTAGTGCTGTTGAATACAGGTGAGTGAACAGGTGAGTAGTGCTGTTGAATACAGGTGAGTGAACAGGTGAGTAGTGCTGTTGAATACAGGTGAGTGAACAGGTGAGTAGTGCTGTTGAATACAGGTGAGTAGTGCTGTTGAATACAGGTGAGTAGTGCTGTTGAATACAGGTGAGTGAATAGGTGAGTAGTGCTGTTGAATACAGGTGAGTGAATAGGTGAGTAGTGCTGTTGAAGACAGGTGAGTGAACAGGTGAGTAGTGCTGTTGAATACAGGTGAGTGAACAGGTGAGTAGTGCTGTTGAATACAGGTGAGTAGTGCTGTTGAATAAAGGTGAGTGAACAGGTGAGTAGTGCTGTTGAATACAGGTGAGTGAACAGGTGAGTAGTGCTGTTGAATACAGGTGAGTGAACAGGTGAGTAGTGCTGTTGAATACAGGTGAGTGAATAGGTGAGTAGTGCTGTTGAATACAGGTGAGTGAACAGGTGAGTAGTGCTGTTGAATACAGGTGAGTGAATAGGTGAGTAGTGCTGTTGAATACAGGTGAGTGAATAGGTGAGTAGTGCTGTTGAATACAGCTGAGTGAATAGGTGAGTAGTGCTGTTGAAGACAGGTGAGTGAACAGGTGAGTAGTGCTGTTGAATACAGTTGAGTGAACAGGTGAGTAGTGCTGTTGAATACAGGTGAGTGAATTAGTGAGTAGTGCTGTTGAATACAGGTGAGTGAATAGGTGAGTAGTGCTGTTGAATACAGGTGAGTGAATAGGTGAGTAGTGCTGTTGAAGACAGGTGAGTGAATAGGTGAGTAGTGCTGTTGAAGACAGGTGAGTGAATAGGTGAGTAGTGCTGTTGAATACAGTTGAGTGAACAGGTGAGTAGTGCTGTTGAAGACAGGTGAGTGAACAGGTGAGTAGTGCTGTTGAATACAGGTGAGTGAATAGGTGAGTAGTGCTGTTGAATACAGGTGAGTGAATAGGTGAGTAGTGCTGTTGAATACAGGTGAGTGGAACAGGTGAGTAGTGTTGCTGAATTACAGGTGAGTGAACAGGTGAGTAGTTGATGCAGGCAAGGATGCACACTTAACTCACATCTGCTTCAACCATTCAATCTTCCTCCTCTTCTTCCTCCTGTCCACGTCCTGACGACGCTGCAGTTTGGAATGGTGAAACTCCACCTTCTTGCCATTGGTCTCCAACGTGATGATGTCACCTAACAGAGCAGCCTGAACCAATACAGAGAGAGTACACAGCACTTCTCAAATGATTCTTCTTTCACAGAGTAGCTGAGTACTGCACTAAAACAATGAAGGCAAACAAAGTATCTCTGTTGGCGGTTCCAACCATATCATACTGAACCCACATCTGATACAGTGTGATATCATTGAATCAGAACTGCTGCACCACCTTCCCAGAGAGCAGTCTCCAGCCGTTGTTCTCCACGCGGTGGTACCAGCCAGCATGGTCGTCCTGCACCTGGGTCCTCCCGTTGTGTATCTGCCTGGGGACGGACCTCTTCTGTCTCGGGTGGGTGTAGTCCTTGGGGCTGTTAGCACACATGTCCACGATGGGTCGATGGGTGTAGATCTTATAGTAGATGCTCGGTGGAAAGGAGGTCTGTGAGGAGAGAGAAAAACTCATCTCACATTAGCATGCACACATCTATTTGTATTGCTTAAATCATCGCAGATAGATTTTGAAATAAATTCAGGTATTAGTATTGCGAGTGATGGGTGTTTATCTAAGCAATAAGGCCCAGAGATGTGTGGTATATGGCCAATATACCACGGCTAAGGGCTATTCTTATGCCCGATGCAACGCGGAGTGCCTGGATACAGCCCTTAGCCGTGGTATATTGGCCATATACCACAAACCCGGAGGTGCCTTATTGCTATTGAAAACTGGTTACCAACATAATTACAGCAGTAATACATGTTTTGTCACACCGGGGTCTGAAGAAGACAGCTTGTCTGTCCAAACGTTGGTTATTAAATTATTGCATCTGAGCTCCTAGAGTGTGAGGCTCTCCTTTTCTTTCTCATATGATCTAACACAGCTGTCAGCCAATCAGCATTCGGGGCTTGAACCACCCAGATTATAATGTGCATTTTAGCACTGACAAAATGAACTTACCCCTCCCAGTCTGAATCTGATGTGGACTCCTGCAGCAGCATCCAGAATATTTGCCTGCAACAACCATAGTAACATTCATAATGTGTCTGTCTGTGTGTGTCTGTCTGTCTGTGTGTGTGTGTCTGTCTGTGTGTGTCTGTCTGTCTGTGTGTGTCTGTCTGCATGTGTGTGTCTGTCTGTCTGTGTGTGTCTGTCTGTCTGTCTGTGTGTGTCTGTCTGTCTGTCTGTGTGTGTCTGTCTGTCTGTGTGTGTCTGTCTGTCTGTGTGTGTCTGTCTGTCTGTGTCTGTCTGTCTGTGTGTGTCTGTCTGTCTGTGTGTGTCTGTCTGTCTGTGTGTGTCTGTCTGCATGTGTGTGTATATCTATCTGGTGTCTGTACCTCTCTGGGGTTGACATTTTTTAGCAGGAGTCGAGGGTCTCCCTGGTTACGGAACCTCACAAGGTTCTTGAAGTACTGGAACACGCGTGTATCCTACACATAGGATATAGAGAGGTTACACGGTCTGTGCGTGTTAGTGTGTGTTGTATTGTGGTTCCACCCACCACATGTCTCCTCCATGTCCTCTGTATCATCCTGGCAGCCCTGTGGTAGACTCTCTGCTGCCTGCCGTCCTGCTCCATCATCTCCTCCACTGGGGGGGACGAAGGGGCACTGGGAGGGGATTAAAGGGGTAACTATGGTGGGCTGAGATCTGTGTTTGAAGTGGGGTGGTGTGACTGGTACTAAGAACCTTCACTTTTACTGCTTGAGTTGTGGCACATCATCTTATACCTGCTCTAAAATACTGAGGCATGGTAACTTTAGGTGTTAGGTGGTGGAGGCGTATCCATTTAATGTTGAGTAGGAATAACTTCTACTAACCTTTCTATTGCGTAATTGTTCTTCTCCATGCTTATGAACTGGACCTGTGCCTGTGACCGAAATGGGTAATTACAAAGTGCATTTTAAAGAACTGCTGTTATGCAACGGCCACAATGGACAGAGAACCAATGCAGCAAAACAGGACACAGGAACGCGTCGAATACACACTGGCAAAAGACAGACAGACAAGTGACTCGCCCAGCATCTGCGTCAGAAAACGGAACCGTCTACATTCGTCGCACTATGATGATCCAACCACCTATTCCCAATTGCGCACAGAACTTACCCTAAATGTGTCTGTTCAAAACATAAAGCTTGAACCTTTGAAAGATATAGATAACAAGTTAGTTAATCCATGTCATCATGTGTTTTCGTTACATATATTTGCAAAACATGCCCTAAACGCAGGGTTTGTATGTTCGGGATTTCAGCTGTTTGAGCAAACGCCATTTGGTTACCAAGCAACATGCAGCGCGTGTCACGAGCTACATTTCCATCCAATTGGTGACGTCTTGTCACGCGAATATGCCAAAATGCGCATACAAACAAAATGCTATATTCCTACCACAATTGTGTTTCCATCAAGTATATTTTGTTTGGAATAAAAGTATATGCGTGATGATGTAGTGCACATACACATTTTTGCAGTTACACGAGTTTCCATCCCATTTACCGGGGCCTTTTTATTGCATTTACCTTACTTATCTCACGTCATTTGTTCACATTGTATATATACTCATTTTTCTACTGTATTATTGACTGTATGTTTGTTTTACTCCACGTGTAACTGTGTTGTTGTATGTGTCGAACTGCTTTGCTTTATTTTGGCCAGGTCGCAGTTGTATATTAGAACTTGTTCTCAACTTGCCTACCTGGTTAAATAAAGGAGAGAAAAAAAATCAACTCGTTTTCTAACATTTTTGTTGTTGTGTTTTATAGGGAGTTTGCCGACGTGCGCTCTACACAACAGCCAGTCGATATAGCGCGGGTATAGCCTACACGATGAGATTATTATGGACAAAAGAGCAATATTGATTTTGTTTTTGTTTGTCAAACAAATAAGAATAAGACCCCTTAATATTTATTGGAAATGAGCATCAAGCTCATCACCTTGCACTGTCACCCCCCCCACACACACACACATGAGATCTCTGCTCCATGTCTATGGATGTTACCTATAGGAAGTGGTCTATCTGCTGCAACACCTCTGTGTCTATGTATGTTACCTGTGGGAAGTGGTCTATCTGCTGCAGCAGCTCTGTGTCTATGGATGTTACCTGTGGGAAGTGGTCTATCTGCTGCAACAGCTCCATGTCTATGTATGTTACCTATAGGAAGTGGTCTATCTGCTGCAGCAGCTCTGTGTCTATGGATGTTACCTGAAGGAAGTGGTCTATCTGCTGCAACAGCTCTGTGTCTATGGATGTTACCTGTGGGAAGTGGTCTATCTGCTGCAACAGCTCTGTGTCTATGGATGTTACCTGTGGGAAGTGGTCTATCTGCTGCAACACCTCTGTGTCTATGGATGTTACCTGTGGGAAGTGGTCTATCTGCTGCAACAGCTCTGTGTCTATGGATGTTACCTGTAGGAAGTGATCTATCTGCTGCAACAGCTCTGTGTCTATGGATGTTACCTGTAGGAAGTGATCTATCTGCTGCAACACCTCTGTGTCTATGGATGTTACCTGAAGGAAGTGATATATCTGCTGCAACAGCTCTGTGTCTATGGATGTTACCTGTAGGAAGTGGTCTATCTGCTGCAACAGCTCTGTGTCTATGGATGTTACCTGTAGGAAGTGGTCTATCTGCTGCAACAGCTCTGTGTCTATGGATGTTACCTGTAGGAAGTGATATATCTGCTGCAACAGCTCTGTGTCTATGGATGTTACCTGAAGGAAGTGGTCTATCTGCTGCAACAGCTCTGTGTCTATGGATGTTACCTGAAGGAAGTGGTCTATCTGCTGCAACAGCTCTGTGTCTATGGATGTTCTTTTCTACTTAACGTTTAGGATGTGAGGAATTGCAAGGGACTGAAACTCTGCATCCAGCGTCTCTATGGAGAATGAAGATTCTATACAACTACAAAATCAATTTAGTTAATCACACATTACACACTGTCCCTCTAGAAAAAGAGGGAAATACTGTACGTCAGTATACTCTAGTTTACACAGAGCAGTGCATAAAAGGCAACAAACCAGTTGAGGACAGCTTCAATCTCATCCAGTGGTGCAGGTATAGGGGTGGCCATGCATACGCCCACCTACTTCTGGGCCAGCTCAGCCTCACATTCAATTTGAGCATATATGTACAAAATGTATTTGCAGCCTGTCTGGACATACACCCAGAGAGAGAGGGAGAGAGAGAAAGAGAGAAAACCTTGCCTGGGTGTGAGGTAGATGGATAGAAGAGGGGATGATGGGAAGGGAGAAGGAGAAGAGAAGGAAAGGGGAGAAGGGAGAAGGGAAGGGAGAAGGGAAGGGGAAGGAGAAGGAGAAGAGAGAAGGAAGGAAGGGAGAAGGAGAAGGAGAAGGAAGGAGAAGGAGAAGGGAGAAGGAGAAGGAGAAGGGAGAAGGAGAAGGAGAAAGGAAGGGAGAAGGGAAGGGAGAAGGAAGGAGAAGGGAGAAGGAATGGAGAAGGGAGAAGGGAAGGTAGAAGGAAGGGAGAAGGGAGAAGGAGAAGGAAGGGAGAAGGAAGGGGGAAGGAGAAGGGAAGGGAGAAGGAAGGGAGAAGGGAAGGGAGAAGGAGAAGGAAGGAGAAAGGAGGAGGGAAGGGAGAAAGGAAGGAGAAGGGAAGGAGAAGGAGAAGGAAGGAGAAGGGAGAAGGGAAGGGGAAGGGGAAGGGAGAAGGAAGGAGAAGGGAAGGGGAAGGAGAAGGGAAGGGAGAAGGAGAAGGGAAGGAGAAGGAGAAGGAAGGAGAAGGGAGAAAGGAGAAGGAGAAGGAGAGGAGGAGGGAGAGAGGAGAGAAGGAGAAGGAGAGGGAAGGTAGAAGGAAGAGAGAAGGAGAAGGGAAGGAGAGAAGGGAAGAGAGAGGAAGGAAGAGAGAAGGAGAAGGAGAAGGGAGAAGGAAGAAGGGAAGGAGAAGGAGTAGGGAGAAGGAAGGGAGAAGGAGAAGGAGAAGGAGAGAGGAAGGAGAAGGGAGAAGGAGAAGGGAAGGAGAATGGAAGGAGAAGGGAGAAGGGAAGGGAGAAGGGAAGGGAGAAGGGAAGGAGAGGAGAGAGAGGGAGAAGGAGAAGGAGAGGAGGAGGAAGAGAGAAGGAGAAGGGAGAGGAGAAGGAGAGGGAGGAGAAGGAGGAGGAAGGAGAAGGGAGGGGAGAGAAGAGGGAGGAGAGAAGGAGAAGGAGAGGGAGAAGGGAAGAGAGAGAAGGGAAGGAGAAGGGAGAAGGGAGGAGAAGGAAGGAGAAGAGAGAAGGGAGAGGAGAAGGAAGGAGAAGGGAAGGAGAGGGAGAGGAGAAGGAGAAGGAAGGGAGAAGGGAAGGAGAGGGAAGGAGAAGGAGAAGGGAGAGGAGAAGGAAGGAGAGAGAGAGGAGGAGAAGGAAGGGAGAGGGGAAGGAAGAAGGAGAGAGGAGAAGGAGAGGAAGGAGAAGAGAGATGAGAGGAAGAGGAGAAGGGAGAAGGGAGAGGAGAAGGGAGAGAGGAGAAGGAAGGAGAGGAGAAGGAAGGGAGAAGGGAAGGAGGAGGAGAAGGAGAAGAGGAGAAGGATGGAGAAGGAGAAGGAGAAGGAAGGAGAAGGGAGATGGAGAGGGAGAAGGAGAGGAGAAGGGAAGGAGAAGGAAGGAGAGGGAATGGAGAAGGAGAAGAGAAGGAGAGGGAGAAGGAAGAAGGAGAAGGAGAAGGAGAAGGAAGGAGAAGGGAAGGAGAGAAGGAATGGAGAAGGGAATGGAGAAGGGAGAAGGAAGGGAGAAGAGGAGAGAAGGAAGAAGGAGAAGGAAGGAGAAGAGAAGGAGGAAGGAGAAGGAGAAGGAGAGAGGGAAGGAGAAGGGAACGGAGAGGGAGAAGGAAGGAGAGAGGGAAGGAGAGAGGGAGAAGGGAGAAGGAGAAGGGAGAAGGAGGAGAGGAGAAGGAAGGAGAAGGGAAGGAGAAGGAATGGAGAAGGGAGAAGGGAAGGAGAAGAGAAGAGAGAAAAAAAGGAAAAAGGAGAAGAGAGAAAAAAGAGAGGAAAAAAAGGAAAAAAAGGAGAAAGGAAAAAAGGAAAAAAAGGAAAAAGGAAAAAAAGGAAAAAAAGGAAAAAGGAAAAAGGAGAAGGAAAAAAGAAAAAGGAAAAAGGAGAAGGGAAAAAAAGGAAAAAAGGAAAAAAGGGGAAAAAAGAGAAAAAAGGAGAAGGAAGGAGAAAGGAAAAAAAGGAAAAAGAAAAAGGAAAAAGGAAAAAAAGAGAGAGAAAAAAGGAGGAAGGAGAAGGAAAAAGGAAAAAGGAAAAAAAGGAAAAAAGAGGAAAAGAGGAGAAGGAGAAGGAGAGAGAGGAGGAGAGGAGAGAAAGAGGAAGAAAGGAAGGAGGAGAAGGAAGGGAGGAGAGAAGGAGGAGAAGACAGAGAGAGGGAGGGAGAGAGAGACAGGGAGAGAGACAGAGGAGGAGAGAGAGGGAGAGAGGAGAAGGGAAGGGAGAAGGAGAGGAGAAGGAGAGAAGGAGAGAGAGGAAGAAGGAGAGGAGAAGGGAAGGAGAAGAGAAGGAGAGAGAGGAGAAGGAGAGGAAGGAGAAGGGAAGGAGAGGGAAGAGAAGAGAGGGAGAGGAGAGAGGAAGGAGAGAGGAAGGAGAGAGGAGAGGAGGAGGAGAAGGAGAAGGAGAGGAGAAGGGAGAGGGAGAGGAGAAGAAGGAGAGGAGGAAGGAGAGGAGAGGAAGGAGAAGGAAGGAGAAGGAAGAGGGAGAAGGGAAGGAGAGAGGAGAGGAGAGGGAGAGAGAAGAGAAGGAAGGGAGAGAGGAGAAGGGAGAAGGGAGAGAGGAGAGGAGAAGGAGAAGGGAGAAGGAGAGAAGGAGAGGAAGGAAGGAAGGAAGGAGAAGGAAGAAGAGGGAAGGGAGAGAGGAAGGAGGAGAGGAAGGAGAGAGAAGGAGAAGGGAAGAGAGAAGGAGAGAAGGGAGAGAGGAGAAGGAGAAGGGAGAAGGAAGGAGAGGGAGAGGAGAAGGAGAAGGAGAAGGAGAGGAGAGAAGGGAGAAGGAGAAGAGAGGAGAAGAGGAGAGAGGAAGGAAGAGAGAGGAAGGAGAGAGGAGGAGGAGAAGGAAGGAGAGGGAGAGGAAGAAGGGAAGAGAGAGAGGGAGAAGGAGGAGAGAGGAGGAGAGGGAGAAGGAGAAGGAGAAGGGAGAGAGGAGAGAGAGAAGGAGGGAGAGAGAGAGGAGGAGAGGAGGAGGAGAAGGAAGAGGAGAAGGAGAGGAGAGAGGAGAAGGGAGAGGAGAAGGAGAGGAGAGAGGAGAAGAGGAGAGGGAGAGAGGAAGAAGGAGAAGGAAGGGAGAGGAAGGAGAGAGGGAGAGAGAGAGAGGAGAGGAGAGAAGGGAGAAGGAGAGAAGGAGGAGAGAGGAAGGGAGAAGGGAGAGGAGGAGGAGAAGGGAGGAGAGAGGGAAGGAGAGAGGAAGGAGAGGAGGGAGAAGAGGGAGAGGAGAAGGGAGAAGAGAGGAGAGAGAGAAGGAGAGAGAGAGGAGAGGAGAGAGGGAGGAGAGAGGAGAGAGAGGAGAAGGAAGAAGGGAAGGAGGAGGAGAAGGGAGAAGAGAGAAGGGAGAGGAGAGGGAAGGAGGAGAGGAGAGAGAGAAGGAGAAGGAAGAGAGGAGAGAGGAGAGGGAGAGGAGAGAAGGAGAAGGGAGGAAGGAGAAGGAGAGGGAGAGGAGAAGGAGAGGAGAAGGAGAGAGGAGAGGGAGAGAGGGAGGAGGAGAGGGAGAAGGAGAAGGAGAGGAGAAGGGAGGGGAGAGAGGAAGGAGAGAGAGGAAGAGAGAGAGGAGAGAGAGAGAGAGAGGAGAGAGAGGAAGGAGGAGAGGAGAGAGGAGGAAGGAAGGAGAGAGGAGAGGGAGAGAGAGAAGAGAGGAAGGAGAAGGAGAGAGAGAAGGAGAGAGGAGAGAGAGGAGGAGAGGGAGAAGGAAGGAGAAGGAGAGGAGAGGAAGAGAAGAGAGGAGAGGGAGGAAGAGAGAGGAGAGAGAGAGAAGGGGAGAAGAGAGAAGAGGAGAGAGGAGAGGAGAGGAGAAGGAGAGGAGAGAGGAGAGGGAGAGAGGAGAAGGAGGGAGAAGGAGAGGGGAGAGAGGAGAGAGAGGAGAGGAGAGGGGAGGAGAAGGAGAGAAGAGAGGAGAGGAGAGAGGAGAGGAAGGAGAAGGGAGAGAAGGAGAGGAGAGAGAGGAGAAGGAGAGGGAGAGGAGGAGGAGAGAGGAGAGAGGGAGAGAGGAGAAGGAGAAGGGAGAGGAGAAGGAGAGGGAGAGGAGAAGGAGAGAGGAAGAGAAGGAGAAGAGGAGAGGAAGAGAGAGAGGAGAGGAGAGGGAGAGAGGAGAGGAGAGGAGAAGGGAGAAGAGGAGAGGAGAGGAGAGGAGAAGAGAGGAGAGGGGAGGAAGGAGAGGGAGGAGAGAGAGAAGGAGAGAAGAGGAGAGAGAGAGAAGGAGAAGGAGAAGGAGAGAGAGAAGGAGAGGGAAGGAGAGGAGAGAGAGGGAGAAGGAGAGGGAAGAGAGAGAGAGGGAGAGAGGAGAGGAAGAGGGAGAGAGGAGAGAGAGGGAGAGGAGAGAGAGGGAGGAGAAGAGAGAGAGGGAAGGGAGAAAGGAGAGGAAGAGAGGAGAGGAGAGAGGGAGAGGAGAGAGCCAGGGAGAGAGGAGAGGAGAGGAGAGAGAGAGAGGAGAAGAAAAGGAGCGAAGAGAAGAGGGAGAGGAAAGAGGAGAAGGAGAGAGAGAAGGGAGAGAGGGGAGAAGGGAAGAGAGAAGGAGAGAGAGGAGAAGAGAGAGAAGGGAGAAGGGGAGCGAGAGGGGGAAAAGAGGAGAGAAGGGAGGGAGAGAAGGAGGAGAGAGGGAGAGAAGGAAGGAGAAGGGAAGGAGGAAAGGGAAAAGGAAGAGGAAGAAGGAGAAAGGGAGGAGGAAGAAGGGAGGAAGGAAAGGAGAAGAGGAGAAGGGAGAGAAAGGAGAAAAGGACAGGGAGAGGAGGCGAGAGGAAGAGGGAGAGGAGAAGGGAGAGGAGAGGGAGAAGGAGAGAGGGAGAGGAGAGAGGGAGGAGAAGGGAGGAGTCAGAGGGAGAGAGGAGGAGGGAGGAGGACAGGGGAAGAAGAGGCGAAGGGAAAAGAGGAAGGAGGGGAGAGAGAGGGAGAAGGGAGAGGAGAGGAGGGGAGAGAAGGAGAGAAGGAAGGAGGAGAAGAGAACAGAGAGGGGGGGAATGTGATCTGGGGTGGCGTTCTTTCTCTAGAATAATAGCAGGAGTCATGAACCTACGCCCAGGATCAGAATCTCACTATAAATAACCAAACATTACATTAATAAGGAGTTCATCTCTATTTCCAAATGAGGGAGTCTCTGGAGAGTGAGCCTTCACATCATAGGAGAGAGAGGGAGATCACATATTAGAGGGAGAGAGGGAGAACTTTGGGAGACAGGAGACAAGGAGAGTGTGGGGAGAGGTGTGAGGAGTGTGAGAGGTGTGAGAGGGAGAGGAGAGGAGAGAGAGAGGAGGAGAGAGAGGGAGAGAGGAGAGGAGAGAGAGAAGGAGAAGGAGAGGAGAGGAGAGGGAGAAGGAGAGGGAAGAGGAGAAGGAGAGGAGGAGAGGAGAAGGAGAGGAGAAGGAGAGGAGGAGGAAGAGAGAGGAGAGGGAGGGAGAGAGGAGGAGAGAGAGAGAGGAGGAAGGAGAGGGAGAGAGAAGGAGGAGAGAGGAGAGAGGAGAGAGGAGGAGAGAGAGGGAGAGGGAGGAGAGAGAGAAGGAGAGGAAGGAGAGAGGAGAGAGAGGAAGGAGGAGAGAGGAGGAGAAGGAGAGAGGAGAGGAGGAGAGAGGGAGAGAGGAGAGAGAGGAGAGAGAGGAGAGAGAGGAGAGAAGGAGAGGAGAGGAGAAGGGAGGAGGAAGGGAGGAGAGGAGAGAAAGAGGGAGGGAAGAGGAAGAGGAGAGAGAGGGAGAAGGAGAGGAGAGAGAAGGAGGGAGAGAGAAGGAGAGAGGAGAAGGGAGAGAGGAGAGGAGAAGGAGAGAGGAGAGAGGAAGAGAGAGGAAGAAGAGAGGAAGAGAGAGAGAGGAAAGGAGAGAGGAGAAGGAGAGAGAGGAGGGAGAAGGAAGGAGAGAGAGGAGAAGGAAGAGAGAAGGAGAGGAGAAGGAGAGGAGGACGAGAGGGAGGAGGAGAGAGAGAGAGGAGAGAGGAGAGGAGAGGAGGAGAGAGGAGAGGGAGAGGAGAGGAGAGGAGGAGAGGAGAGAGAGGAGAAGGAGAGGAGAGGAGAGGAGAGGAGAAGGAGGAAGGAGAGGAGAGGGAGAGGGAGAAGGAGAAGGGAGGAAGAGAGAGGAGAGAGAAGGAGAGAGGAGAAGGGAAGAGAGAGGAAGGAAAGGAGAGGAGAGGAGAGAAGGGAGAAGGAGAGAAGGAGGAGGAAGGGAAGGAGAAGGAGAGGAGAGAGAGAGAGGAAGGAGAAGGGAGAAGAGAAGAAGGAGAGGGAGAGGAGAGAAGGAAGAGAGAGGAGAGGAGAAGGAGAGAGAAGGAGAGAAGGGAGAGAGGAGAGAGGAGAGGAGAGGAGAAGGAGAGAGAAAGGAGAAGAGGAGAGAGGAGAGAGGAGAGGGAAGAGAGAGAAGGGAGGAGAGGGGAAGGAGGAAGGAGAAGAGAAGGAGAAGGGAGGAAGGAGGAGGAGGGAGAAGGAGAGGAGAAGGAGAGAGAGAGAGGAGAGGAGAAGGAAGAGGAGAGAAGAAGGAGAAGGAGAGAAGAGGAGAAGGAGAGGGAAGGAGGAAGGGACAGGAGAGGGAAGGAGAGAGAGAAGAGGAAGAAGGAGAAGGGAGAAGGAGAGGGAGAAGGAGAGAGGAAGGAGAGGAGAGAGAGGAAGGAGAGGGAGAGGAGGAGGAGAGAGGAGAGAGAGAGAGGAGAGGAGAGAGGAGAGGAGAAGGAAGAGGAGGAGGGAGAGAGAAGGAGAGAAGAGGAAGAGAGAAGGGAGAGGAGAGAGAGAGAGAGGAGAGAGAGGAGAGAGGGAGAAGGAAGAGGGAGAGAGAGGAAGAGGAAGGGAGAAGGAGAGAGGAGGAGAAGAGAGAAGGAAGAGGAGAAGGAGAAGGAGAGGAGAGGAGAAAGGAGAAGGAGAGGGAGAGGAGGAAGGAGAGGGAGAAGGAGAAGGAGAGGGAGAGGGAGAGAGGGAAGGGAGAAGGAGAGGAGAGAGAGGAGAGAGGAGAGGAGAGGAGGAAGGAGAAGGGAAGGAGAGGAAGAAGAGAGGAGGAGAGAAGAGGAGAAGGAAGAGAGAGAGAAGAGAGAAGGAAGGAAGGAAGAGAAGGAGAGAAGGAGAAGGAGGAAGAGAGAGAGAGAGGAAGGAGAGAGAGAAAGGAAGAGGGAAGGAGGAAGAGAGAAGGGAGAAGGAGAAGGAGAGGAAGGAGAGGAGGAGAAAGAAGAGGAGAGAAGGAGAGAGAAGGAAGAGGAAGGAAGAGAAGGAAGGAAGGAGAGAGAAGGAGGAGAAGGAGAGAAGAGGAGAGAGGAGGAGGAGAAGAGTGGAGAGGAGAGGAGAGGGAAGGGGAGAAGAAGGAAGAGAACGGAAGAGGAGAAGGGAGGGAGAGAGAGAGAGAGGAAGAGAGGAAGAGGAAGAGGGGAAGAGAGGAGAAGAGGAGAAGGGGAAGGAGAGAGAAGAGAAGGGAGAAAGGGAAGGGAGAGAGAGAAGGAGAGAGAGAAGAGAGGAGAGGAGAAGGAAGGAGAAGGAAGAGAGGAGAAGGGAGAGGGAAGGAGAGAGAGAGGAGAGGGAGAGAAGAGAGAAGGGAAGGAGAGGAGGAGGAGAGAGAGGCAGAAGGAGAGAGAGAAGCAAGAGGGAGAGAAGGAGAGGAGAGAAGGAGAGAAGGAGAGGAGGAAGGAGAGGAGAGAGGGAGAGAGAGAGAGGAAGGAGAGGAGAAGGGAGAGGAGAAGGAAGGAGAGGGAGAGAGGAAGGGAGAAGAGGAGCAGGGAGGAAGGAGAGAGGAGAGGAGAAGAGGAGAGAGAGGAAGGAAGAGGAGAAGGAAGGGAGAGGCGAGAAGAATCTGTCTGATGGTCAGGGTTCCAGTGGGTCTGTCTGAAGGTCAGGAGAGGAGGGTCAGGAGGAGGAGAGTTCATGAGGTCTGAAAGGGAGGGAGTTCTAGGAAGGAGAGTCTGAAGGTCAG
The DNA here is from genome assembly GCF_021184085.1 of Oncorhynchus gorbuscha. Taxonomy (NCBI): domain Eukaryota; kingdom Metazoa; phylum Chordata; class Actinopteri; order Salmoniformes; family Salmonidae; genus Oncorhynchus; species Oncorhynchus gorbuscha. The sequence continues at coordinate 1,359 of NW_025750388.1, read as the reverse complement.
GATTTGATGAAGCAGGGCACCACATACCCACTCTTTGTTGAGTACAGGCTAGAATGGATCGTTCTAACGTGTGATTCAGTTCTTCTCTTAAAGTTTTATGATGTGGTTCTGTGGCTATTGAACATATTATATGACTCATTTTGAATTGGAACAAAGGGATGGAGAGAGAAAGAAACAGACAGGGGAGGAAGAAGGAGGAGGAGAGAGAGGAGAAGGAGGAAGGAGAAGAGAGAAGGAAAAAAGGAAGGAGAAGAGAGAGAGAGAGGAAGAGGGAAAGGAGAGGAAGGGGAGAGGAAGGAGAGGGAGAAGAAAGAAGGAAGGGAAGGGAGAAGGAGAGGAGAGAAGGAGGGAGAAGAGGAGGAGAAAGGAGGAGAAGGAAGGGAGAAGGGAGAGGGAAGGGAGAAGGGAATGGAGAAGGAAGGGAGAAGGAAGGGAGAAGGGAGAGAAGAGAGAAGGAAGGGAGAAGGGAAGGGAGAAGGGAATGGAGAAGGGAATGGAGAAGGGAGAAGGGAAGGAGAAGGAAGGGAGAAGGAAGAAGGAGAAGAGGAAGGAGAGGGAAGGGAGAAGGGAAGGAGAAGGGAATGGAGAAGGAGAAGGGAGAAGGAAGGGAGAAGGGAAGGGAGAAGGAAGGGAAGGAGAGGAGAAGGGAGAAGGAATAAGGAAGAAGGGAGAAAGGGAAGTGAGAAGGGAATGGAGAATGGAGAAGGAAGAAGGGAGAAGGGAAGGAGAAGGGAAGGAGAAGGAAGAAGGAAGAGGGAGAGGAGAAGGGAGAAGGGAAGGAGAAGGGAATGGAGAATGGAGAAGGAAGAAGGGAGAAGGGAGAAGGAGAAGGGAAGGCCTCACCATGGCAGCACTCAAGTCCAAAAATCTGCCGAAATGTTCAGCCCTATTACTGACAAGATCAGATTTGATAAATTACCATTTGTATTGGCATTTTAATAACCCGTCATTATGCAAAAACTATTAGAATACACCCATTCGAAAGTTGGCACATGTATGAAAGGACACATGTATGAAAGGACATGAGTACTGTTGATAGCACCTACACCCACTGAATATTTATGTAACGACTTACAAGAGCTATACTTTTCACAACACTGCATGACTTATTAATTATTACAATACAGAACAGTATAGAAAGAGACACAAACAGACAGGCTTTGAACAGACACATAACACAAAGCCCTTTTCAATATGGACCTTGAGGGTTTGTCTTGACTCGTCTGTTCTGCAGTCAAGATGACTAATGTCAAGACAAAACCATTACAGCTTGTCCACATGTCTCTGGCTGTGCAGCCATGTGTGTCCTTTCCCAAGTGACATAATAGAAAATGGCCAAAGGGAACTGTGACCAGCTGC
>NW_025750387.1:0-19410 GCF_021184085.1 Oncorhynchus gorbuscha | reverse complement strand
CCCCTGTGCTATCTGTCTGCCTGGCCTGGAATAGAAAAGCCCCTGTGCTATCTGTCTGCCTGGCCTGGAATAGAAAAGTCCCTGTGCTATATGTCTGCCTGCCTGGAATAGAAAAGCCCCTGTGCTATCTGTCTGCCTGGCCTGGAATAGAAAAGCCACTGTGCTATCTGTCTGCCTGGCCTGGAATAGAAAAGTCCCTGTGCTATCTTTCTGCCTGGCCTGGAATAGAAAAGCCCCTGTGCTATCTGTCTGCCTGGCCTGGAATAGAAAAGTCCCTGTGCTATCTGTCTGCCTGGCCTGGAATCGAAAAGCCCCTGTGCTATCTGTCTGTCTGCCTGGCCTGGAATAGAAAAGCCCCTGTGCTATCTGTCTGCCTGACCTGGAATAGAAAAGTCCCTGTGCTATCTGTCTGCCTGCCTGGAATAGAAAAGCCCATGTGCTATCTGTCTGCCTGGCCTGGAATAGAAAAGCCCCTGTGCAATCTGTCTGCCTGCCTGCAATAGAAAAGCCCCTGTGCTATCTGTCTGCCTTGCCCGGAATAGAAAAGCCCCTGTGCTATCTGTCTGCCTGGCCTGGAATAGAAAAGTCCCTGTGCTATATGTATGCCTGCCTGGAATAGAAAAGTCCCTGTGTTATCTGTCTGCCTGGCCTGGAATAGAAAAGTCCCTGTGCTATCTGTCTTCCTGCCTGGAATAGAAAAGCCCCTATGCTATATGTCTGTCTGCCTGGAATAGAAAAGCCCCTGTGCTATCTGTCTGCCTGGCCTGGAATAGAAAAGTCCTTGTGCTATATGTCTCCCTGCCTGGAATAGAAAAGCCCCTGTGCTATCTGTCTTCCTGGCCTGGATAAAAGCCCTGTGCTATCTGTCTGCCTGGCCTGGAATAGAAAAGCCCCTGTGCTATCTGTCTGCCTGGCCTGGAATATAAAAGTCCCTGTGCTATCTTTCTGCCTGGCCTGGAATAGAAAAGCCCCTGTGCTATCTGTCTGCCTGGCCTGGAATAGAAAAGCCCCTGTGCTATCTGTCTGCCTGGCCTGGAATAGAAAAGTTCTGTGCTATCTGTCTGCCTGCCTGGAATAGAAAAGCCCCTGTGCTATCTCTGCCTGGCTGGAATAAGTCCCTGTGCTATCTGTCTGCCTGGCCTGGAATAGAAAAGCCCCTGTGGTATATGTCTGCCTGCCTGAATAGAAAAGCCCTGTGCTATCTGTCTGCCTGGCCTGGAATAGAAAAGTCCTGTGCTATCTGTCTTCCTGCCTGGAATAGAAAAGCCTAATGCTATCTGTCTGCCTGGCCTGGAATAGAAAAGTCCTATGCTATCTGTCTTCCTGAATAGAAAAGCCCCTGTGCTATCTGTCTGCCTGCCTGGAATAGAAAAGCCCCTGTGCTATCTGTCTGCCTGGAATGAAAAGCCCCTGTGCTATCTGTCTTCCTGCCTGGAATAGAAAAGTCCCTGTGCTATCTGTCTTCCTGCCTGGAATAGAAAAGTCCCTGTGCTATCTGTCTGCCTGGCCTGGAATAGAAAAGCCCCTGTGCTATCTGTCTGTCTGCCTGGCCTGGAATAGAAAAGCCCCTGTGCTATCTGTCTGCCTGACCTGGAATAGAAAAGTCCTGTGCTATCTGTCTGCCTGGCCTGGAATAGAAAAGCCCATGTGCTATCTGTCTGCCTGGAATAGAAAAGCCCTGACCTGGAATAGAAAAGCCCCTGTGCTATCTGTCTGCCTGCCTGGAATAGAAAAGCCCCTGTGCTATCTGCCTGGCCTGGAATAGAAAGTCCCTGTGCTATATGTATGCCTGCCTGGAATAGAAAAGTCCCTGTGTTATCTGTCTGCCTGGCCTGGAATAGAAAAGTCCCTGTGCTATCTGTCTTCCTGCCTGAATAGAAAAGCCCTATGCTATATGTCTGTCTGCCTGGAACAGAAAAAAGCCCTGTGCTATCTGTCTGCCTGGCCTGGAATAGAAAAGCCCTTGTGCTATATGTCTCCCTGCCTGGAATAGAAAGCCCTGTGCTATCTGTCTTCCTGGCCTGGAATAGAAAAGCCCCTGTGCTGTATCTGTCTGCCTGGCCTGGAATAGAAAAGCCCCTGTGCTATCTGTCTGCCTGGCCTGGAAAAGTCCCTGTGCTATCTTCTGCCTGGCCTGGAATAGAAAAGCCCTGTGCTATCTGTCTGCCTGGCCTGGAATAGAAAAGCCCTGTGCTATCTGTCTGCCTGGCCTGGAATAGAAAAGCTCCTGTGCTATCTGTCTGCCTGCCTGGAATAGAAAAGCCCCTGTGCTATCTGTCTGCCTGGCCTGAATAGAAAAGTCCTGTGCTATCTGTCTTCCTGCCTGGAATAGAAAAGCCCTGTGAAATAGAAAAGTCCCTGCTATCTGTCTTCCTGCCTGGAATAGAAAAGTCCCTGTGCTATCTGTCTGCCTGCCTGGAACCCCTGTGCTGTCTGCCTGGAATAGAAAAGCCCTGTGCTATCTGTTCCCTGTCTTCCTGCCTGGAATAGAAAAGCCCCTGTACTATCTGTCTTCTGTCTGCCTGGCCTGGAATAGAAAAGTCCCATGTGCTATCTGTCTGCCTGGCCTGGAATAGAAAAGCCCCTGTGCTATCTGTCTGCCTGGCCTGGAATAGAAAAGCCCTGTGCTATCTGTCTTCCTGCCTGGAATAGAAAAAGCCCCTGTGCTATCTGTCTGCCTGCCTGGAATAGAAAAGCCCCTGTGCTATCTGTCTGCCTGGCCTGGAATAGAAAAGTCCTGTGCTATATGTATGCCTGCCTGGAATAGAAAAGTCCCTGTGTTATCTGTCTGCCTGGCCTGGAATAGAAAAGTCCCTGTGCTATCTGTCTTCCTGCCTGGAATAGAAAAGCCCCTATGCTATATGTCTGTCTGCCTGGAATAGAAAAGCCCATGTGCTATCTGTCTGCCTGGCCTGGAATAGAGGAAGTCCTTGTGCTATATGTCTCCCTGGGAATAGAAAAGCCCTGTGCTATCTGTCTTCCTGGCCTGGAATAGAAAAGCCCCTGTGCTATCTGTCTGCCTGGCCTGGAATAGAAAAGCCCCTGTGCTATCTGTCTGCCTGGCCTGGAATATAAAAGTCCCTGTGCTATCTTTCTGCCTGGCCTGGAATAGAAAAGCCCCTGTGCTATCTGTCTGCCTGGCCTGGAATAGAAAAGCCCCTGTGCTATCTGTCTGCCTGGCCTGGAATAGAAAAGCTCCTGTGCTATCTGTTTGCCTGCCTGGAATAGAAAAGCCCCTGTGCTATCTGTCTGCCTGGCCTGGAATAGAAAAGTCCCTGTGCTATCTGTCTGCCTGGCCTGGAATAGAAAAGCCCCTGTGCTATATGTCTGCCTGCCTGGAATAGAAAAGCCCCTGTGCTATCTGTCTGCCTGGCCTGGAATAGAAAAGTCCCTGTGCTATATGTATGCCTGCCTGGAATAGAAAAGTCCCTGTGCTATCTGTCTGCCTGGCCTGGAATAGAAAAGTCCCTGTGCTATCTGTCTTCCTGCCTGGAATAGAAAAGCCCCTGTGCTATCTGTCTGCCTGCCTGGAATAGAAAAGCCCTGTGCTATCTGTCTGCCTGGCCTGGAATAGAAAAGTCCCTGTGCTATCTGTCTTCCTGCCTGGAATAGAAAAGCCCCTGTGCTATCTGTCTTCCTGCCTGGAATAGAAAAGCCCCTGTGCTATCTGTCTGCCTGGCCTGGAATAGAAAAGCCCCTGTGCTATCTGTCTGCCTGCCTGGAATAGAAAAGCCCTGTGCTATCTGTCTGCCTGGCCTGGAATAGAAAAGCCCCTGTGCTATCTGTCTGCCTGGCCTGGAATAGAAAAGCCCTGTGCTATCTGTCTGCCTGGCCTGGAATATAAAAGTCCCTGTGCTATCTGTCTGTGCTATCTGTCTGCCTGGAATAGAAAAGTCCCTGTGCTATCTGTCTGCCTGGCCTGGAATAGAAAAGCCCCTGTGCTATCTGTCTGCCTGCCTGGAATAGAAAAGCCCCTGTGCTATCTGTCTGCCTGGCCTGGAATAGAAAAGTCCCTGTGCTATCTGTCTTCCTGCCTGGAATAGAAAAGCCCTGTGCCCTGCCTGCCTGGAATAGAAAAGCCCCTGTGCTATCTGTCTGCCTGCCTGGAATAGAAAAGTCCCTGTGCTATCTGTCTTCCTGCCTGGAATAGAAAAGTCCCTGTGCTATCTGTCTTCCTGCCTGGAATAGAAAAGCCCCTGTGCTATCTGTCTTCCTGCCTGGAATAGAAAAGCCCCTGTGCTATCTGTCTGCCTGGCCTGGAATAGAAAAGCCCCTGTGCTATCTGTCTTCCTGCCTGGAATAGAAAAGCCCCTGTGCTATCTGTCTGCCTGCCTGGAATAGAAAAGCCCCTGTGCTATCTGTCTGCCTGGCCTGGAATAGAAAAGTCCCCTGCCCCTGGAATGAAAAGTCCCTGTGCTATCTGTCTGCCTGGCCTGGAATAGAAAAGTCCCTGTGCTATCTGTCTTCCTGCCTGGAATAGAAAAGCCCTGTGCTATATGTCTGTCTGCCTGGAATAGAAAAGCCCTGTGCTATCTGTCTGCCTGGCCTGGAATAGAAAAGCCCTGTGCTATCTGTCTGCCTGGCCTGGAATAGAAAAGTCCTGTGCTATCTGTCTTGCCTGCCTGGAATAGAAAAGCCCCTGTGCTATCTGTCTGCCTGGCCTGGAATAGAAAAGCCCTGTGCTATCTGTCTGCCTGGCCTGGAATAGAAAAGCCCCTGTGCTATCTGTCTGCCTGCCTGGAATAGAAAAGCCCCTGTGCTATCTGTCTGCCTGGCCTGGAATAGAAAAGTCCCTGTGCTATCTGTCTGCCTGCCTGGAATAGAAAAGCCCTGTGCTATCTGTCTGCCTGGCCTGGAATAGAAAAGCCCCTGTGCTATCTGTCTGCCTGCCTGGAATAGAAAAGCCCCTGTGCTATCTGTCTGCCTGCCTGGAATAGAAAAGTCCCTGTGCTATCTGTCTTCCTGCCTGGAATAGAAAAGCCCCTGTGCTATCTGTCTTCCTGCCTGGAATAGAAAAGCCCCTGTGCTATCTGTCTGCCTGGCCTGGAATAGAAAAGCCCCTGTGCTATCTGTCTGCCTGCCTGGAATAGAAAAGCCCCTGTGCTATCTGTCTGCCTGCCTGGAATAGAAAAGCCCTGTGCTATCTGTCTGCCTGGCCTGGAATAGAAAAGTCCCTGTGCTATATGTATGCCTGCCTGGAATAGAAAAGTCCCTGTGTTATCTGTCTGCCTGGCCTGGAATAGAAAAGTCCCTGTGCTATCTGTCTTCCTGCCTGGAATAGAAAAGCCCCTATGCTATATGTCTGTCTGCCTGGAATAGAAAAGCCCCTGTGCTATCTGTCTGCCTGGCCTGGAATAGAAAAGTCCTTGTGCTATATGTCTCCCTGCCTGGAATAGAAAAGCCCCTGTGCTATCTGTCTTCCTGGCCTGGAATAGAAAAGCCCCTGTGCTATCTGTCTGCCTGGCCTGGAATAGAAAAGCCCCTGTGCTATCTGTCTGCCTGGCCTGGAATATAAAAGTCCCTGTGCTATCTTTCTGCCTGGCCTGGAATAGAAAAGCCCCTGTGCTATCTGTCTGCCTGGCCTGGAATAGAAAAGCCCCTGTGCTATCTGTCTGCCTGGCCTGGAATAGAAAAGCTCCTGTGCTATCTGTTTGCCTGCCTGGAATAGAAAAGCCCCTGTGCTATCTGTCTGCCTGGCCTGGAATAGAAAAGTCCCTGTGCTATCTGTCTGCCTGGCCTGGAATAGAAAAGCCCCTGTGCTATATGTCTGCCTGCCTGGAATAGAAAAGCCCCTGTGCTATCTGTCTGCCTGGCCTGGAATAGAAAAGTCCCTGTGCTATCTGTCTTCCTGCCTGGAATAGAAAAGCCCCTGTGCTATCTGTCTGCCTGCCTGGAATAGAAAAGCCCCTGTGCTATCTGTCTTCCTGCCTGGAATAGAAAAGCCCCTGTGCTATCTGTCTTCCTGCCTGGAATAGAAAAGTCCCTGTGCTATCTGTCTTCCTGCCTGGAATAGAAAAGCCCCTGTGCTATCTGTCTTCCTGCCTGGAATAGAAAAGCCCCTGTGCTATCTGTCTGCCTGGCCTGGAATAGAAAAGCCCCTGTGCTATCTGTCTTCCTGCCTGGAATAGAAAAAGTCCTGTGCTATCTGTCTGCCTGCCTGGAATAGAAAAGCCCCTGTGCTATCTGTCTGCCTGGCCTGGAATAGAAAAGCCCTGTGCTATCTGTCCTGCCCTGTGTTATCTGTCTGCCTGGCCTGGAATAGAAAAGTCCCTGTGCTATCTGTCTTCCTGCCTGGAATAGAAAAGCCCCTGTGCTATATGTCTGCCTGCCTGGAATAGAAAAGCCCATGTGCTATCTGTCTGCCTGGCCTGGAATAGAAAAGCCCCTATGCTATATGTCTGTCTGCCTGGAATAGAAAAGCCCCTGTGCTATCTGTCTTCCTGGCCTGGAATAGAAAAGCCCCTGTGCTATCTGTCTGCCTGGCCTGGAATAGAAAAGCCCCTGTGCTATCTGTCTGCCTGGCCTGGAATATAAAAGTCCCTGTGCTATCTTTCTGCCTGGCCTGGAATAGAAAAGCCCCTGTGCTATCTGTCTGCCTGGCCTGGAATAGAAAAGCCCCTGTGCTATCTGTCTGCCTGGCCTGGAATAGAAAAGCCCCTGTGCTATCTGTTTGCCTGCCTGGAATAGAAAAGCCCCTGTGCTATCTGTCTGCCTGGCCTGGAATAGAAAAGTCCCTGTGCTATCTGTCTGCCTGGCCTGGAATAGAAAAGCCCCTGTGCTGTCTGAATAGAAAAGCCCCTGTGCTATCTGTCTGCCTGGCCTGGAATAGAAAAGTCCCTGTGCTATCTGTCTTCCTGCCTGGAATAGAAAAGCCCCTGTGCTATCTGTCTGCCTGCCTGGAATCCCCTGTGCTATCTGTCCCTGCCTGGAATAGAAAAGCCCTGTGCTATCTGTCTTCCTGCCTGGAATAGAAAAGTCCCTGTGCTATCTGTCTTCCTGCCTGGAATAGAAAAGCCCCTGTGCTATCTGTCTTCCTGCCTGGAATAGAAAAGCCCCTGTGCTATCTGTCTGCCTGGCCTGGAATAGAAAAGCCCCTGTGCTATCTGTCTTCCTGCCTGGAATAGAAAAGCCCCTGTGCTATCTGTCTGCCTGCCTGGAATAGAAAAGCCCCTGTGCTATCTGTCTGCCTGCCTGGAATAGAAAAGTCCCCTATATGTATGCCTGCCTGGAATAGAAAAGTCCCTGTGTTATCTGTCCCTGGCCTGGAATAGAAAAGTCCCTGTGCTATCTGTCTTCCTGCCTGGAATAGAAAAGCCCTATGCTATCTGTCTGTCTGCCTGGAATAGAAAAGCCCATGTGCTATCTGTCTGCCTGGCCTGGAATAGAGAAGTCCTTGTGCTATATGTCTCCCTGCCTGGAATAGAAAAGCCCCTGTGCTATCTGTCTTCCTGTCTGCCTGGAATAGAAAAGCCCCTGTGCTATCTGTCTGTGCTGGATCTGTCTGCCTGCCTGGAATAGAAAAGCCCCTGTGCTATCTGTCTGCCTGCCTGGAATAGAAAAGCCCTGTGCTATCTGTCTGCCTGGCCTGGAATAGAAAAGCCCTGTGCTATATGTCTGCCTGCCTGGAATAGAAAAGTCCCTGTGTTATCTGTCTGCCTGGCCTGGAATAGAAAAGTCCCTGTGCTATCTGTCTTCCTGCCTGGAATAGAAAAGCCCCTGTGCTATCTGTCTGTCTGCCTGGAATAGAAAAGCCCCTGTGCTATCTGTCTGCCTGGCCTGGAATAGAAAAGCCCCTGTGCTATCTGTCTGCCTGCCTGGAATAGAAAAGCCCCTGTGCTATCTGTCTGCCTGCCTGGAATAGAAAAGCCCCTGTGCTATCTGTCTGCCTGGCCTGGAATAGAAAAGCCCCTGTGCTATCTGTCTGCCTGCCTGGAATATGTGCCCCTGTGCTATCTGTCTGCCTGCCTGGAATAGAAAAGCCCCTGTGCTATCTGTCTGCCTGGCCTGGAATAGAAAAGCCCCTGTGCTATCTGTCTGCCTGGCCTGGAATAGAAAAGCCCCTGTGCTATCTGTCTGTCCCTGTCTGCCTGGCCTGGAATAGAAAAGCCCTGTGCTATCTGTCTGCCTGCCTGCCTGGAATAGAAAAGTCCCTGTGCTATCTGTCTTCCTGCCTGGAATAGAAAAGCCCTGTGCTATCTGTCTGCCTGCCTGGAATAGAAAAGCCCCTGTGCTATCTGTCTTCCTGCCTGGAATAGAAAAGCCCCTGTGCTATCTGTCTTCCTGCCTGGAATAGAAAAGTCCCTGTGCTATCTGTCTTCCTGCCTGGAATAGAAAAGCCCCTGTGCTATCTGTCTTCCTGAATAGAAAAGCCCCTGTGCTATCTGTCTGCCTGGCCTGGAATAGAAAAGCCCTGTGCTATCTGTCTTCCTGCCTGGAATAGAAAAGCCCCTGTGCTATCTGTCTGCCTGCCTGGAATAGAAAAGCCCCTGTGCTATCTGTCTGCCTGGCCTGGAATAGAAAAGTCCCTGTGCTATATGTATGCCTGCCTGGAATAGAAAAGTCCCTGTGTTATCTGTCTGCCTGGCCTGGAATAGAAAAGTCCCTGTGCTATCTGTCTTCCTGCCTGGAATAGAAAAGCCCCTATGCTATATGTCTGTCTGCCTGGAATAGAAAAGCCCATGTGCTATCTGTCTGCCTGGCCTGGAATAGAGAAGTCCTTGTGCTATATGTCTCCTGCCTGGAATAGAAAAGCCCCTGTGCTATCTGTCTTCCTGGCCTGGAATAGAAAAGCCCCTGTGCTATCTGTCTGCCTGGCCTGGAATAGAAAAGCCCCTGTGCTATCTGTCTGCCTGGCCTGGAATATAAAAGTCCCTGTGCTATCTTTCTGCCTGGCCTGGAATAGAAAAGCCCCTGTGCTATCTGTCTGCCTGGCCTGGAATAGAAAAGCCCCTGTGCTATCTGTCTGCCTGGCCTGGAATAGAAAAGCCCCTGTGCTATCTGTTTGCCTGCCTGGAATAGAAAAGCCCCTGTGCTATCTGTCTGCCTGGCCTGGAATAGAAAAGTCCCTGTGCTATCTGTCTGCCTGGCCTGGAATAGAAAAGCCCCTGTGCTATATGTCTGCCTGCCTGGAATAGAAAAGCCCCTGTGCTATCTGTCTGCCTGGCCTGGAAAAGTCCCTGTGCTATCTGTCTTCCTGCCTGGAAAGAAAAGCCCCTGTGCTATCTGTCTGCCTGGCCTGGAATAGAAAAGTCCCTGTGCTATCTGTCTTCCTGCCTGGAATAGAAAAGTCCCTGTGCTATCTGTCTTCCTGCCTGGAATAGAAAAGCCCCTGTGCTATCTGTCTTCCTGCCTGGAATAGAAAAGCCCCTGTGCTATCTGTCTTCCTGCCTGGAATAGAAAAGTCCCTGTGCTATCTGTCTTCCTGCCTGGAATAGAAAAGCCCCTGTGCTATCTGTCTTCCTGCCTGGAATAGAAAAGCCCCTGTGCTATCTGTCTGCCTGGCCTGGAATAGAAAAGCCCCTGTGCTATCTGTCTTCCTGCCTGGAATAGAAAAGCCCCTGTGCTATCTGTCTGCCTGCCTGGAATAGAAAAGCCCCTGTGCTATCTGTCTGCCTGGCCTGGAATAGAAAAGTCCCTGTGCTATATGTATGCCTGCCTGGAATAGAAAAGTCCCTGTGTTATCTGTCTGCCTGGCCTGGAATAGAAAAGTCCCTGTGCTATCTGTCTTCCTGCCTGGAATAGAAAAGCCCCTATGCTATATGTCTGTCTGCCTGGAATAGAAAAGCCCATGTGCTATCTGTCTGCCTGGCCTGGAATAGAAGTCCTTGTGCTATATGTCTCCCTGCCTGGAATAGAAAAGCCCCTGTGCTATCTGTCTTCCTGGCCTGGAATAGAAAAGCCCCTGTGCTATCTGTCTGCCTGGCCTGGAATAGAAAAGCCCCTGTGCTATCTGTCTGCCTGGCCTGGAATATAAAAGTCCCTGTGCTATCTTTCTGCCTGGCCTGGAATAGAAAAGCCCCTGTGCTATCTGTCTGCCTGGCCTGGAATAGAAAAGCCCCTGTGCTATCTGTCTGCCTGGCCTGGAATAGAAAAGCTCCTGTGCTATCTGTTTGCCTGCCTGGAATAGAAAAGCCCCTGTGCTATCTGTCTGCCTGGCCTGGAATAGAAAAGTCCCTGTGCTATCTGTCTGCCTGGCCTGGAATAGAAAAGCCCTGTGCTATATGTCTGCCTGCCTGGAATAGAAAAGCCCCTGTGCTATCTGTCTGCCTGGCCTGGAATAGAAAAGTCCCTGTGCTATCTGTCTTCCTGCCTGGAATAGAAAAGCCCCTGTGCTATCTGTCTGCCTGCCTGGAATAGAAAAGCCCCTGTGCTATCTGTCTTCCTGCCTGGAATAGAAAAGCCCCTGTGCTATCTGTCTTCCTGCCTGGAATAGAAAAGTCCCTGTGCTATCTGTCTTCCTGCCTGGAATAGAAAAGCCCCTGTGCTATCTGTCTTCCTGCCTGGAATAGAAAAGCCCCTGTGCTATCTGTCTGCCTGGCCTGGAATAGAAAAGCCCCTGTGCTATCTGTCTTCCTGCCTGGAATAGAAAAGCCCCTGTGCTATCTGTCTGCCTGCCTGGAATAGAAAAGCCCCTGTGCTATCTGTCTGCCTGGCCTGGAATAGAAAAGTCCCTGTGCTATATGTATGCCTGCCTGGAATAGAAAAGTCCCTGTGTTATCTGTCTGCCTGGCCTGGAATAGAAAAGTCCCTGTGCTATCTGTCTTCCTGCCTGGAATAGAAAAGCCCCTATGCTATATGTCTGTCTGCCTGGAATAGAAAAGCCCATGTGCTATCTGTCTGCCTGGCCTGGAATAGAGAAGTCCTTGTGCTATATGTCTCCCTGCCTGGAATAGAAAAGCCCCTGTGCTATCTGTCTTCCTGGCCTGGAATAGAAAAGCCCCTGTGCTATCTGTCTGCCTGGCCTGGAATAGAAAAGCCCCTGTGCTATCTGTCTGCCTGGCCTGGAATATAAAAGTCCCTGTGCTATCTTTCTGCCTGGCCTGGAATAGAAAAGCCCCTGTGCTATCTGTCTGCCTGGCCTGGAATAGAAAAGCCCCTGTGCTATCTGTCTGCCTGGCCTGGAATAGAAAAGCTCCTGTGCTATCTGTTTGCCTGCCTGGAATAGAAAAGCCCCTGTGCTATCTGTCTGCCTGGCCTGGAATAGAAAAGTCCCTGTGCTATCTGTCTGCCTGGCCTGGAATAGAAAAGCCCCTGTGCTATATGTCTGCCTGCCTGGAATAGAAAAGCCCCTGTGCTATCTGTCTGCCTGGCCTGGAATAGAAAAGTCCCTGTGCTATCTGTCTTCCTGCCTGGAATAGAAAAGCCCCTGTGCTATCTGTCTGCCTGGCCTGGAATAGAAAAGTCCCTGTGCTATCTGTCTTCCTGCCTGGAATAGAAAAGCCCCTGTGCTATCTGTCTGCCTGCCTGGAATAGAAAAGCCCCTGTGCTATCTGTCTGCCTGCCTGGAATAGAAAAGCCCCTGTGCTATCTGTCTTCCTGCCTGGAATAGAAAAGTCCCTGTGCTATCTGTCTTCCTGCCTGGAATAGAAAAGCCCCTGTGCTATCTGTCTTCCTGCCTGGAATAGAAAAGCCCCTGTGCTATCTGTCTTCCTGCCTGGAATAGAAAAGTCCCTGTGCTATCTGTCTTCCTGCCTGGAATAGAAAAGCCCCTGTGCTATCTGTCTTCCTGCCTGGAATAGAAAAGCCCCTGTGCTATCTGTCTGCCTGGCCTGGAATAGAAAAGCCCCTGTGCTATCTGTCTTCCTGCCTGGAATAGAAAAGCCCCTGTGCTATCTGTCTGCCTGCCTGGAATAGAAAAGCTCCTGTGCTATCTGTCTTCCTGCCTGGAATAGAAAAGCCCCTGTGCTATCTGTCTGCCTGCCTGGAATAGAAAAGCCCCTGTGCTATTTGTCTGCCTGCCTGGAATAGAAAAGCCCCTGTGCTATCTGTCTGCCTGGCCTGGAATAGAAAAGCCCCTGTGCTATCTGTCTGCCTGCCTGGAATAGAAAAGCCCCTGTGCTATCTGTCTGTCTGCCTGGAATAGAAAAGCCCCTGTGCTATCTGTCTGCCTGCCTGGAATAGAAAAGCCCCTGTGCTATCTGTCTGCCTGCCTGGAATAGAAAAGCCCCTGTGCTATCTGTCTGCCTGCCTGGAATAGAAAAGCCCCTGTGCTATCTGTCTGCCTGGCCTGGAATAGAAAAGCCCCTGTGCTATCTGTCTGCCTGGCCTGGAATAGAAAAGCCCCTGTGCTATCTGTCTTCCTGGCCTGGAATAGAAAAGCTCCTGTGCTATCTGTCTGCCTGCCTGGAATAGAAAAGCTCCTGTGCTATCTGTCTTCCTGCCTGGAATAGAAAAGCCCCTGTGCTATCTGTCTGCCTGCCTGGAATAGAAAAGCCCCTGTGCTATCTGTCTGCCTGGCCTGGAATAGAAAAGTCCCTGTGCTATATGTCTGCCTGCCTGGAATAGAAAAGCCCTGTGCTATCTGTCTGCCTGGCCTGGAATAGAAAAGTCCCTGTGCTATCTGTCTTCCTGCCTGGAATAGAAAAGCCCCTGTGCTATCTGTCTGCCTGCCTGGAATAGAAAAGCTCCTGTGCTATCTGTCTTCCTGCCTGGAATAGAAAAGCCCCTGTGCTATCTGTCTGTCTGCCTGGAATAGAAAAGCCCCTGTGCTATCTGTCTGCCTGGCCTGGAATAGAAAAGCCCCTGTGCTATCTGTCTGCCTGCCTGGAATAGAAAAGCCCCTGTGCTATCTGTCTGCCTGCCTGGAATAGAAAAGCCCCTGTGCTATCTGTCTGCCTGCCTGGAATAGAAAAGCCCCTGTGCTATCTGTCTGCCTGGAATAGAAAAGCCCCTGTGCTATCTGTCTGCCTGGAATAGAAAAGCCCCTGTGCTATCTGTCTGCCTGGAATAGAAAAGCCCCTGTGCTATCTGTCTGCCTGGAATAGAAAAGCCCCTGTGCTATCTGTCTGCCTGGAATAGAAAAGCCCCTGTGCTATCTGTCTGCCTGCCTGTGCTAATAGAAAAGCCCCTGTGCTATCTGTCTGCCTGGAATAGAAAAGCCCCTGTGCTATCTGTCTGCCTGGAATAGAAAAGCCCCTGTGTCTGCCTGGAATAGAAAAGCCCCTGTGCTATCTGTCTGCCTGGAATAGAAAAGCCCCTGTGCTATCTGTCTGCCTGGAATAGAAAAGCCCCTGTGCTATCTGTCTGCCTGCCTGGAATAGAAAAGCCCTTGTGCTATCTGTCTGCCTGGAATAGAAAAGCCCCTGTGCTATCTGTCTGCCTGGAATGGAATAGAAAAGCTATCTGTCTGCTATCTGTCTATCCTGCCTGGAATAGAAAAGCCCCTGTGCTATCTGTCTGTCTGCCTGGAATAGAAAAGCCCTGTGCCTGGATAGAAAAGCTGTCTGCCTGCCTGGAATAGAAAAGCCCCTGTGCTATCTGTCTTCCTGCCTGGAATAGAAAAGCCCCTGTGCTATCTGTCTGCCTGCCTGGAATAGAAAAGCCCCTGTGCTATCTGTCTGCCTGCCTGGAATAGAAAAGCCCCTGTGCTATCTTTCTGCCTGGCCTGGAATAGAAAAGCCCCTGTGCTATCTGTCTGCCTGCCTGGAATAGAAAAGCCCCTGTGCTATCTGTCTGCCTGGCCTGGAATAGAAAAGCCCCTGTGCTATCTGTCTGCCTGCCTGGAATAGAAAAGCCCCTGTGCTATCTGTCTGCCTGGCCTGGAATAGAAAAGCCCCTGTGCTATCTGTCTTCCTGGCCTGGAATAGAAAAGCCCCTGTGCTATCTGTCTGCCTGCCTGGAATAGAAAAGCTCCTGTGCTATCTGTCTGCCTGGCCTGGAATAGAAAAGCCCCTGTGCTATCTGTCTGCCTGGCCTGGAATAGAAAAGCCCTGTGCTATCTGTCTTCCTGCCTGGAATAGAAAAGCCCCTGTGCTATCTGTCTGCCTGCCTGGAATAGAAAGCCCCTGTGCTATCTGTCTGCCTGCCTGGAATAGAAAAGCCCCTGTGCTATCTGTCTTCCTGCCTGGAATAGAAAAGCCCTGTGCTATCTGTCTTCCTGCCTGGAATAGAAAAGCCCCTGTGCTATCTGTCTTCCTGCCTGGAATAGAAAAGCCCCTGTGCTATCTGTCTGCCTGCCTGGAATAGAAAAGCCCCTGTGCTATCTGTCTTCCTGCCTGGAATAGAAAAGCCCCTGTGCTATCTGTCTTCCTGCCTGGAATAGAAAAGCCCCTGTGCTATCTGTCTGCCTGCCTGGAATAGAAAAGCTCCTGTGCTATCTGTCTGCCTGGCCTGGAATAGAAAAGTCCCTGTGCTATCTGTCTTCCTGCCTGGAATAGAAAAGCCCCTGTGCTATCTGTCTGTCTGCCTGGAATAGAAAAGCCCATGTGCTATCTGTCTGCCTGGCCTGGAATAGATCTGTCTGCCTGGAATAGAAAAGCCCCTGTGCTATCTGTCTGCCTGAATAGAAAAGCCCTGTGCTATCTGTCTGCCTGGCCTGGAATAGAAAAGCCCCTGTGCTATCTGTCTGCCTGCCTGGAATAGAAAAGCCCTGTGCTATCTGTCTGCCTGCCTGGAATAGAAAAGCCCCTGTGCTATCCTGTCTGCCTGTCCTGGAATAGAAAAGCCCTGTGCTATCTGTCTGCCTGCCTGAATAGAAAAGCCCCTGTGCTATCTGTCTGCCTGCCTGGAATAGAAAAGCCCCTGTGCTATCTGTCTGCCTGGCCTGGAATAGAAAAGCCCCTGTGCTATCTGTCTGCCTGCCTGGAATAGAAAAGCCCCTGTGCTATCTGTCTGCCTGGAATAGAAAAGTCCCTGTGCTATCTGTCTTCCTGCCTGGAATAGAAAAGCCCCTGTGCTATCTGTCTGCCTGGCCTGGAATAGAAAAGCCCCTGTGCTATCTGTCTGCCTGGAATAGAAAAGCCCCTGTGCTATCTGTCTGCCTGCCTGAATAGAAAAGCCCTGTGCTATCTGTCTGCCTGCCTGGAATAGAAAAGCCCCTGTGCTATCTGTCTTCCTGCCTGGAATAGAAAAGTCCCTGTGCTATCTGTCTGCCTGGAATAGAAAAGCCCCTGTGCTATCTGTCTTCCTGCCTGGAATAGAAAAGCCCCTGTGCTATCTGTCTGCCTGCCCTGGTCTGCCTGGAATAGAAAAGCCCCTGTGCTATCTGTCTTCCTGCCTGGAATGGAAAGCCCCTGTGCTATCTGTCTGCCTGGCCTGGAATAGAAAAGCCCCTGTGCTATCTGTCTTCCTGCCTGGAATAGAAAAGCCCCTGTGCTATCTGTCTGCCTGGAATAGAAAAGCCCTGTGCTATCTGTCTGCCTGGAATAGAAAAGCCCTGTGCTATCTGTCTGCCTGGGAATAGAAAAGCCCCTGTGCTATCTGTCTGCCTGCCTGGAATAGAAAAGCCCCTGTGCTATCTGTCTGCCTGAATAGAAAAGCCCCTGTGCTATCTGTCTTCCTGCCTGGAATAGAAAAGCCCCTGTGCTATCTGTCTGCCTGGAATAGAAAAGCCCCTGTGCTATCTGTCTGCCTGCCTGGAATAGAAAAGCCCCTGTGCTATCTGTCTGCCTGCCTGGAATAGAAAAGCCCCTGTGCTATCTGTCTGCCTGGCCTGGAATAGAAAGCCCTGTGCTATCTGTCTGCCTGGCCTGGAATAGAAAAGCCCCTGTGCTATCTGTCTTCCTGGCCTGGAATAGAAAAGCCCTGTGCTATCTGTCTGCCTGCCTGAATAGAAAAGCTCCCTGTCTTCCTGCTGGAATAGAAAAGCCCCTGTCTGCTATCTGGCCTGGAATAGAAAAGCCCCTGTGCTATCTGTCTGCCTGGAATAGAAAAGTCCCTGTGCTATATGCCCCTGTGCTATGTTATCTGTCTGCCTGGCCTGGGAATAGAAAAGCCCCTGTGCTATCTGTCTTCCTGCCTGGAATAGAAAAGCCCCTGTGCTATCTGTCTGCCTGCCTGGAATAGAAAAGCCCCTGTGCTATCTGTCTGCCTGCCTGGAATAGAAAAGCCCCTGTGCTATCTGTCTGCCTGGCCTGGAATAGAAAAGCCCCTGTGCTATCTGTCTGCCTGCCTGGAATAGAAAAGCCCCTGTGCTATCTGTCTGCCTGGGAATAGAAAAGCCCCTGTGCTATCTGTCTGCCTGCCTGGAATAGAAAAGCCCCTGTGCTATCTGTCTGCCTGCCCCTGTGCTATCTGTCTGCCTGGAATAGAAAAGCCCCTGTGCTATCTGTCTGCCTGGAATAGAAAGCCCCTGTGCTATCTGTCTTCCTGCCTGGAATAGAAAAGCCCCTGTGCTATCTGTCTGCCTGCCTGGAATAGAAAAGCCCCTGTGCTATCTGTCTGCCTGGAATAGAAAAGCCCTGTGAAATAGAAAAGCCCCTGTGCTATCTGCCCCCCCTGTGCTATCTGTCTGCCTGGAATAGAAAAGCCCTGTGCTATCTGTCTGAATAGAAAAGCCCCTGTGCTATCTGTCTGCCTGGAATAGAAAAGCCCTGTGCCTGGAATAGAAAAGCCCTGTGCCTGTGCTATCTGTGCTATCCTGTCTGCCTGGAATGGGAAAAGCCCCTGTGCTATCTGTCTGCCTGGAATAGAAAAGCCCCTGTGCTATCTGTCTGCCTGGAATCCCCTGTGCCTGGAATAGAAAAGCCCCTGTGCTATCTGTCTGCCTGGAATAGAAAAGCCTGTTCTATCTGAATAGAAAAGCCCCTGTGCTATCTGTCTGCCTGGAATAGAAAAGCCTGTGCTATCTGTCTGCCTGGAATAGAAAAGCCCTGTGCTATCTGTCTTCCTGCCTGGAATGAAAAGCCCCTGTGCTATCTGTCTGCCTGGAATAGAAAGCCCCTGTGCTATCTGTCTTCCTGGAATAGAAAAGCCCCTGTGCTATCTGTCTTCCTGCCTGGAATAAAAGCTCCTGTGCTATCTGTCTGCCTGCCTGGAATAGAAAGGCTCCTGTGCTATCTGTCTGCCTGGCCTGGAATAGAAAAGCCCCTGTGCTATCTGTCTTCCTGCCTGGAATGAAAAGCCCTGTGTATCTGTCTGCCTGGAATAGAAAAGCCCTGTGCTATCTGTCTGCCTGCCTGGAATAAGAAAAGCCCCTGTGCTATCTGTCTGCCTGCCTGGAATAGAAAGCCCCTGTGCTATCTGTCTGCCTGGAATAGAAAAGCCCCTGTGCTATCTGTCTTCCTGCCTGGAATAGAAAAGCCCCTGTGCTATCTGTCTGCCTGCCTGGAATAGAAAAGCCCCTGTGCTATCTGTCTTCCTGCCTGGAATAGAAAAGCCCCTGTGCTATCTGTCTTCCTGCCTGGAATAGAAAAGCCCTGCCTGGCCTGGAATAGAAAAGCTCCTGTGCTATCTGTCTGCCTGCCTGGAATAGAAAAGCCCTGTGCTATCTGTCTTCCTGCCTGAATAAGAAAAGCCCCTGTGCTATCTGTCTGCCTGCCTGGATGTCTGCCTGGCCTGGAATAGAAAAGCCCCTGTGCTATGTCTTTCTGCCTGGAATAGAAAAGCCTGGAATCTGAAAAAAGCCCCTGTGCTATCTGTCTGCCTGCCTGGAATAGAAAAGCCCCTGTGCTATCTGTCTGACTCTGTCTGCTGTCTGCCTGCCTGGAATAGAAAAGCCCTGTGCTATCTGTCTGCCTGCCTGGAATAGAAAAGCCCCTGTGCTATCTGTCTGTCTGCTGGAATGAAGAAGCCTGGAATAGAAAAGCCCCTGTGCTATCTGTCTAATCCCCTGTCTGCTGCCTGCCTGGAATAGAAAAAGCCCCTGTGCTATCTGTCTGCCTGCCTGGAATAGAAAAGCCCCTGTGCTATCTGTCTGCCTGGAATAGAAAAGCCCCTGTGCTATCTGTCTGCCTGGAATAGAAAAGCCCCTGTGCTATCTGTCTGCCTGGAATAGAAAGCCCTGTGCTATCTGTCTGCCTGGAATAGAAAAGCCCCTGTGCTATCTGTCTGCCTGGAATAGAAAAGCCCCTGTGCTATCTGTCTGCCTGGCTGGATCTGTCTGCCTGGAATAGAAAAGCCCCTGTGCTATCTGTCTGCCTGGAATAGAAAAGCCCCTGTGCTATCTGTCTGCCTGGAATAGAAAAGCCCCTGTGCTATCTGTCTGCCTGGAATAGAAAAGCCCCTGTGCTATCTGTCTGCCTGGAATAGAAAAGCCCCTGTGCTATCTGTCTGCCTGGAATAGAAAAGCCCCTGTGCTATCTGTCTGCCTGGAATAGAAAAGCCCCTGTGCTATCTGTCTGCCTGGAATGAAAAGCCCCTGTGCTATCTGTCTGCCCTGGAATAAAGAAAAGCCCTGTGCTATCTGTCTGCCTGGAATAGAAAAGCCCCTGTGCTATCTGTCTGCCTGGAATAGAAAAGCCCCTGTGCTATCTGTCTGCCTGGAATAGAAAAGCCCCTGTGCTATCTGTCTGCCTGGAATAGAAAAGCCCCTGTGCTATCTGTCTTCCTGCCTGGAATAGAAAAGCCCTTGTGCTATCTGTCTGCCTGGAATAGAAAAGCCCCTGTGCTATCTGTCTTCCTGCCTGGAATAGAAAAGCCCCTGTGCTATCTGTCTGCCTGGAATAGAAAAGCCCCTGTGCTATCTGTCTTCCTGCCTGGAATAGAAAAGCCCCTGTGCTATCTGTCTTCCTGCCTGGAATAGAAAAGCCCCTGTGCTATCTGTCTGCCTGGAATAGAAAAGCCCCTGTGCTATATGTCTGCCTGGCCTGGAATAGAAAAGCCCCTGTGCTATCTGTCTGCCTGCCTGGAATAGAAAAGCCCCTGTGCTATCTGTCTGCCTGGAATAGAAAAGCCCCTGTGCTATATGTCTGCCTGGCCTGGAATAGAAAAGCCCCTGTGCTATCTGTCTGCCTGGAATAGAAAAGCCCCTGTGCTATATGTCTGCCTGGCCTGGAATAGAAAAGCCCCTGTGCTATCTGTCTGCCTGCCTGGAATAGAAAAGCCCCTGTGCTATCTGTCTGCCTGGCCTGGAATAGAAAAGCCCCTGTGCTATCTGTCTGCCTGCCTGGAATAGAAAAGCCCCTGTGCTATATGTCTGCCTGGCCTGGAATAGAAAAGACCCTGTGCTATCTGTCTGCCTGCCTGGAATAGAAAAGCCCCTGTGCTATCTGTCTGCCTGGAATAGAAAAGCCCCTGTGCTATCTGTCTGCCTGGAATAGAAAAGCCCCTGTGCTATCTGTCTGCCTGGAATAGAAAAGCCCCTGTGCTATCTGTCTGCCTGGAATAGAAAAGCCCCTGTGCTATCTGTCTGCCTGGAATAGAAAAGCCCCTGTGCTATCTGTCTGCCTGCCTGGAATAGAAAAGCCCCTGTGCTATCTGTCTGCCTGGCTGGAATAGAAAAGCCCCTGTGCTATCTGTCTGCCTGGAATAGAA
>NW_025750386.1:17500-19415 GCF_021184085.1 Oncorhynchus gorbuscha | reverse complement strand
TCATTTAAGTCATTTAAGACGCTCTTATCCCAGAGCGACTTGCCCACAAGTGAGTGCATTCACCTTATGACATCAGTGGGACAGTCACTTAACAATAGTGCATCTAAAACTTAGGGGTGGGGTGAGAGGGATTACTTAACCTATCCTAGGTATTCCTTAAAGAGGTGGGGTTTCAGGTGTCTCCGGAAGGTGGTGATTGACTCCGCTGTCTGGCGTAAATGAGGGAGTTTGTTCCACCATTGGGGGGCCAGGGCAGCGAACAGTTTTGACTGGGCTGAGGCGGGACTGTACTTCCTCAGTGGTAGGGAGGCGAGCAGGCCAGAGGTGGATGAACGCAGTGCCCTTGTTTGGGTGTAGGGCCTGATCAGAGCCTGGAGGTACTGAGGTGCCGTTCCCCTCACAGCTCCGTGGGCAAGCACCATGGTCTTGTAGCGGATGCGAGCTTCAACTGGAAGCCAGTGGAAGAACGGAGGAGCGGGGTGACGTGAGAGAACTTGGGAAGGTTGAACACCAGACGGGCTGCGGCGTTCTGGATGAGTTGAAGGGGTTTAATGGCACAGGCAGGGGAGCTGTAACAGCGAGTTGCAGTAATCCAGACGGGAGATGACAAGTGCCTGGATTAGGACCTGCGCCGCTTCCTGTGTGAGGCAGGGTCGTACTCTGCGGATGTTGTAGAGCATGAACCTACAGGAGCGGGCCACCGCCTTGATGTTGGTTGAGAATGACAGGGTGTTGGGAAAGGAGAAGATTAATTGTGTGTCGTCTGCATAGCAATGATAAGAGAGACCATGTGAGGTTATGACAGAGCCAAGTGACTTGGTGTATAGCGAAAATAGGAGAGGGCCAAGAACAGAGCCCTGGGGGACACCAGTGGTGAGAGCTGCGTGGTGAGGAGACAGATTCTCGCCACGCCACCTGGTAGGAGCGACCTGTCAGGTAGGACGCAATCCAAGCGTGGGCCGCGCCGGAGATGCCCAACTCGGAGAGGGTGGAGAGGAGGATCTGATGGTTCACAGTATCGAAGGCAGCCGATAGATCTAGAAGGATGAGAGCAGAGGAGAGAGAGTTAGCTTAGCAGTGCGGAGCGCCTCCGTGATACAGAGGAGAGCAGTCTCAGTTGAATGACTAGTCTTGAAACCTGACTGATTTGGATCAAGAAGGTCATTCAGAGAGAGATAGCGGGAGAGCTGGCCAAGGACGGCACGTTCAAGAGTTTTGGAGAGAAAAGAAAGAAGGGATACTGTCTGTAATTGTTGACATCGGAGGATCGAGTGTAGGTTTTTTCAGAAGGTGCAACTCGCTCTCTTGAAGACGGAAGGGACGCAGCCAGCGGTCAGGGATGAGTTGATGAGCGAGGAGGTAAGGGAGAAGGTCTCCGGAAATGGTCTGAGAAGAGAGGAGGGAGGTGGGGTCAAGCGGGCAGGCTGTTACGGCCGGTCGTCACAAGACGCGAGATTTCATCTGAGAGAGAGGAAAGAGTGGTCAGAGCACAGGGTAGGGCAGTGTGAGCAGAACCAGCTGTGTCGTTTGACTTAGCAAACGAGATCGGATGTCGTCGACCTTCTTTTTCAAAATTACACGAAGTCATCTGCAGAGAGGGAGGAGGGGGGTGGAGGGGGGAGGGATTCAGGAGGGAGGGAAGGTGGCAAAGAGGCTTCCCAGGGTTAGAGGCAGATGCTTGGAATTTAGAGGTGGTAGAAAGTGGCTTTAGCAGCAGAGACAGAGGAGGAAAATGTAGAGAGGAGGGAGTGAGAGGATGCCAGGTCCGCAGGGAGGCGAGTTTTCCTCCATTTCCGCTCGGCTGCCCGGAGCCCTGTTCTGTGAGCTCGCAATGAGTCATCGAGCCACGGAGCGGGAGGGGAGGGACCGAGCCGGCCTGGAGGATAGGGGACATAGAGAGTCAAGGGATGCAGAG